>NW_015166500.1:190977-206615 GCF_001447785.1 Gekko japonicus
TCAGAGTTAGGTGCCGGCTGCAGAACTTGGCACCCTGAGAACTGATGTACTTAAAATGAGCAAAAGCAAGTTGCCATCCCTCAGGGCTGCAAAAGCAGGCTCGAGTGGGCGAACACTTTCTGGGAGGGCTTCGGAGGATTCTCTGGCACTGAGAAGCTCCGGCCCACATACCTTACCCCCAAGCACCAAGAAGACAGAGCATCCCTTGCCCCAGACTGAGAGTTCCTGTCTGTACCTTGTGGCTCATAGCCACTGATGGACCTCTACTTCATATAAGAACATAAGAGAAGCCAGTGCTGGATCAGGCCAGTGGCCCCTCCAGTCCAACACTCTGTGTCACACAGTGGCCAAAAACACCAGATGCCCTCAGGAGGTCCACCAGTGGAGCCAGGACACTACAAGCCCTCCCACTGTTGCCCCCACCAAAGCACCAAGAATACAGAGCATCACCTGCCCCAGACTGAGAGTTCCTGTCTGTACCTTGTGGCTCATAGCCACTGATGGACCTCTACTTCATATAAGAACATAAGAGAAGCCAGTGCTGGATCAGGCCAGTGGCCCCTCCAGTCCAACACTCTGTGTCACACAGTGGCCAAAAACACCAGATGCCCTCAGGAGGTCCACCAGTGGAGCCAGGACACTACAAGCCCTCCCACTGTTGCCCCCACCAAAGCACCAAGAATACAGAGCATCACCTGCCCCAGACTGAGAGTTCCTGTCTGTACCTTGTGGCTAATAGCCACCGATGGACCTCTGCTCCATATGTTTATCCAGTTCCCTCTTGAAGCCGTCCACGCTTGTAGAAGAAGAAAAGATTGGATTTCTACCCCACCGTTCACTACCGAAAGGTGTCTCAGAGCGGCTTACAAACTCCTTTCCCTTCCCCTCCCCACCACAGACACCCTGTGAGGTAGGTGGGGCTGAGTGAGCTCTTGACAGAAACTGCTCTTTTTCAAGGACAGCTCTTATCAGAACTACGGCTTGCCCAGGGTCGTCCAGCCAGGTGCGAGTGGAGGAGTGGGGAATCAAGCCCGGTTCTCCAAGATTAGAGTCCGCGCACCTAAGCACTACACCAAACTGGCTCTTGTAGCGGCCAAAAAGGCCCTGGCCCCCAGCTGATCACAAAATCATAGTGTTGGAAGGGATCCCCAGGGTCATCTAGTCCAACCCCCTGCACAAGGCAGGGAATTCACAAACACCTCCCCCTCCACACCCACAGTGACAGCTGTTCCATGCCCAGAAGATGTCCAAAAATCCCCCTCCAGGATTGCTTCCTGACCCCAAAGTGGCGATTGGCATTTCCCTGGGCTTGTAAGAAAGGGCCGCGAGAACTAAGCACTGAGGCAACCCTTCCTGCCCTCCCTTCTCATGATCGGCCTCAGTCCACAGATGGGACTCTCTGCCAGAGAACAGCCGTGCCCTACGGGACTGACGACCTTTCCGCAGGGCTTGTAAGGCAGGGGTGTTCCGCCAGGCGTTTGAGGACAGCGATGGACTGGCACTCTCAAACACCAACTTTCCCGTTTATTCCACATATCCCCTCCACCCAGGGGGGCAGGTGCAAATTACCGTCATCTTGGACTTAGTGCTCTTTTCTGACTGTTTTTAAGTATTGTGAGACCCGAGTGTGCCATATGACGGAGGGAGCTCCTGTCTCTAGTTCCAGCTCCTGCCAACCTAGCAGTTCGAAAGCAAGAAATTGCAAGTAGATAAATAGGTGGCTCAAGTGGTTAAGACGCTGAACTGCAGGCTGTGGAAGGTCAGTAGTTCAGCAGTTTGAGACCCGAGTGTGCCACATGACGGAGTGAGCTCCCGTCTCTAGTTCCAGCTCCTGCCAATCTAGCAATTCGAAAGCAAGAAATTGCAAGTAGATAAATAGGTACCGCTTCGGTGGGAAGGTAACAGTGTTCCGTGCGCCTTGGTGTTTAGTCATGCCGGCCACATGACCACGGAAACGTCTTCGGACAGCGCTGCCTCTTCGACTTGGAAACGGAGATGAGCACCGCAACCCTAGAGTCGGATTCGACTAGCTTTCGAGGAAGGGAACCTTTACCTTTATCTTAAATAGGTACCACTTTGGTGGGAAGGTAACAGCGTTCCGTGCGCCTTGGTGTTTAGTCATGCCAGCCACATGACCACGGAAACATCTTCGGACAGCGCTGGCTCTTCGGCTTTGAAACGGAGATGAGCACCGCAACCCTAGAGTTGGACTAGACTGGCTTTCAAGCAAGGGAACCTTTACTTTTACCTTAATGCTGTTTTGATTCAGTTATATTGTATTTATCCTCGGTGTAAGCGGCCCTGAGCCCTGCACGCAGGGAAGGGTGGCCGGTAAATCGAATGTAATAAATAAATCAATAAATCCAGGCTTTGCCTCTCCTTCCCCGATCAGAAGCAGAAGGAAATACGCTCAGTTTTGGGATCTCCCCAAATTTCTATTTATTTAAGTTATTGTATCCCGCCTTTCTCCTCCTCCTCCTCTCCATTTTATCCTCGCAACAACCCTGTGAGGTAGGCTTGGCTGAGAGTGTGTGACTGGCCCAAGGTCACCCAGCGGGCTTCCGTGGCAGAGTGGGGGATTCGAACCTGGGTCTCTCAGATCCTAGTCCGACCCTTTAGCCACTACACCACGCTGGCTCGTTTCAGACTTTTCTTGGTCCTGGTCCTTTGTGTGCTAGTGCGCAGCCCTTGGGGTAAGAAGGCTCCATGGAACGGCGGAGTCGGTAGAGTTGGCTGTTCGCAGATGGACTTTTGTGGGAAGGAAGTCGTCAGCAGACCGGGGGGTTGGCTATGAACGTATGAAGCTGCCTTATACTGAATCAGACCCTTTGTCCTTCAAGATCAGCCTTCTCTACTCAGACTGGCAGCCGCTTGCCAGTTTGGTGTAGTGGTTAGGAGCGCGGACTCTCGTCTGGGAGATCCGGGTTTGATTCCCCCACTCCTCCACATGCCAGCTGGATAACCTTGGGTCAGTCACAAGCAGTGTTCCCTCTAAGCTGGGTTAGTGTGAGCTAGCTCACAGTTTTTTAGCCTCCAGCTCACATGTTTTTGTCTTGGCTCAGGAAGGGACGGCTCCGGAGGAAACTGATTTATGCAGTCGCCAAATCCCTTGCTCACAACTTTAAGGCCTGTAGCTCACAAAGTGGAATTTTTACTCACAAGACTCCACAGCTTAGAGGGAACATTGCTATTTCAGAGCCTGTTCTCTCGGGAGCAGTTCTCGAGAGTGCTCTCTCAGCCCCACCTGCCTCACAAGGGTGTCTGTTGTGGGAAGGGGAAGGGAAAGGAGATCGTAAGCCACTCTGAGACTCCTTCGGGTAGTGAAGGGCGGGGTATAAATCAATCTCCACTTCTTCCAGGATCTCAGGCAGAGGTCTTTCACATTACCTCCTACCTGAACCCTTTTAACTGGAGATGCCAGGGATTGAACCCGGGACCTTCCGCATGCAAAGCAGAGGCTCCCCCACTGAGCCACTGTCCCCCCCCCCCGCCCTCCAGTTTGGTGTAGTGGTTAAGTGCGCAGACTCTAATCTGGGAGAACCGGGTTTGATTCCCAACTCGTCCATGTGAAGCCTGCTGGGTGACCTTGGGTCAGTCACAAGTTCTCTCAGAGCTATTCTCTCAGGAGCAGTTCTCTCGAAAGAGCTCTCTCAGCCCCACCTGCCTCACAGGGTGTCTGTGGTGGGGAGGGGAAGGGGAAGGAGTTTGTAAGCCGCTCTGAGACTCCTTCGGGTAGTGATGGGTAGGGTATAAATCCAATCTCCTCCTCCTCTTCTTCTTCCTCCCTTGCAAACCAACTTTGTTTTTGCCCTTCCGCTCCCCAGGTTTGTGTGCAAAGTGCTTTCGTTCCAGCTGACGACTTGTCAGTGTGTGTGTGTGTGTGTGTGCGCCAGTGTGGGGCGGAGGGCGGTTCCTTCCTCCCAGGCGCTTGAAACTCCGTCCTCGCCGGTCTACCGAGACCTGTTAAGGCATCACTCTTGTAGTAAACAGCCTGGCTTGGCAGGATGCCTGCGTGGGTTGGATTCTCCGATGCACACGGCCCGCCCCGAGGCCTGTCTCTTTCCCAGATCTGGGCAGCTGCTTTGCTCTGGAGAGAGCGTCAAGGCCGTGCTCTGGGGCTGTGTGTGCGCTTGGGTCTCCTCCTGTATGCAGAATAGCACGGGGGTGTGTGTCTGTATGGCTTGGGAATGGCCGTGGCTCCATGGAAGAGCCTCTGCCTGGCATGCAGAAGGTCCCAGGTTCAATCCCCGGCAGCACCTCCAGTTGAAAGGACTAGGAAGGGGGGTGATGTGAAAGACCTCTTGCCTGCTACCAGTCTGAGCGGACAGTACTGGCCCTAGGAAAGAGCAAGACTCCAGTAGCCCCTGAAAGACTAGCAAAATTTGCGGCAGGTGATGAGCTTTCGTGAGTCACTGCGTGTGCCGTTTTGTGTATTCAAAAGGCCACTTATTGATTGTCATCAAGCGGAAACATATATTGTGAGTGGTTGCTTCCCTGTGGCAAATTAGCCTCACCTCAGATATAATGTAGGGCTGCGGTGGCTCAAGTGGTTAAGACGCTGAACTGCGGACCGGAAGGTCGGCAGTTCGAGCCCCGAGTGTGCCGCGTGACGGAGTGAGCTCCCGTCTCTAGTTCCAGCTCCTGCCAACCTAGCAGTTCGAAAGCAAGAAATTGCAAGTAGATAAATAGGTACCGCTTTGGTGGGAAGGTAACAGCGTTCCGTGTGCCTTGGCGTCTAGTCATGCCGGCCACATGACCACAGAGAAGTCTTCGGACAGCGTTGGCTCCTCGGCTTGGAAACGGAGACTAGCACCACCCCATAGAGTTGGATTCGACTGGCTTTCGAGCAAGGGAAACCTTTACCTTTACAGGTATAATGTAAGCACATTTACTGTGTGGGTCAGGCTTACATGGGCCTTTGTGGCTCTACCCCATAATTTCAGCGCTTGGAGGAGCGGAGAGAGAGAGAGACAGTCCCATAGCTGGGCAAGATTAATATTTTTAGTTTTTGCTGTGATCCTTATGCTTTTTCTTGATGTTCTGTTTAAAAAAAATTGCATTGCCAAATCCCGCTATTCCCCAGCATTTCATTTTAGGCAGGTATCTTTTAAGGGTTGCGGCGGGGAAGGTTTAGATTTGGCTGCTATATTTTTGGCTTTTAATGAAGTATGTTTTTAACCATTATCCTTAGCCATCCTGAACCATGAGGAAAGGTAGAATAGAAGTGCTTTAATAAATACCTAAATAAATTAGGTTGCTCCCGTTTGTCACGATGCAGGTTATTTGGTTTGACTTCATATGTTTCAAGAGCTTTGCGTCTGTCAAAGTTGTGGAGGACCTAGATTTTGACTAGTGCAGGGAATGCATGCTTTTAAAAAGAATTCTGCATCCCTGTGCATGCTTTTGCTGAGGTCTGGATGAACATGCATTGAGAAGTTGACTCCCGGAACTGGTTGTTGTGGGCCTTTCAGATAGCACTACTTTACTGCACTGGTCTCTTGTAAGAACATAAGAACAGCTTTGCTGGATCAGACCAGTGGTCCATCTAGTCCAGCATCCTGTCTCACACAGTGGCCAATCAGTTCCTCTGGACGGCCAACAGCAGGGCATGGAGGCTGAGGCTTTCCTAAGAACATCAGAAGAGCCCTGCTGGATCAGACCAGTGGTCCATCTAGTCCAACATCCTGTCTCACACAGTGGCCAACCAGTTCCTCTGGACGGCCAACAACAGGGCATGGAGGCCGAGGCCTTCATAAGAAAATCAGAAGAGCCCTGCTGGATCAGACCAGAGGTCTATCTAGTCCAGCATCCTGTCTCACACAGTGGCCAACCAGTTCTTCTAGAGGGTCAACAACAGGGCATAGAGGCCAAGACCTTCATAAGAACATCAGAAGAGCCCTGCTGGATTAGGCCAGGGGTCCATCTAGTCCAGCCTCCTGTCTCACACAGTGGCCAATCAGTTCATTTGGAGGGCCATCAACTGGGCACAGAGGCTGAGGCTTTCCTAAGAACATCAGAAGAGCCCTGCTTGATCAGACCAGGGGTCCATCTAGTCCAGCAGCTTATCTCACAGAGTGCTCAACCAGTTTATCTGGACAGTCAACAACAGGGCAGAGAGGCCGAGGCCTTCATAAGAACATCAGAAGAGCCCTGCTGGATCAGACCAGTGGTCCATCCAGTCCAGCATCCTGTCTCATAGAGTGGCCAGCCAGTTCCTCTGGAGGGCCAACAACAAGGCATAAGAGGCCTTCTCCTGAGGTTGCCTCCTGGTCTCCGTGCCTGACAGCCACTGATCGACCCCTCCTCCCATGAATCTGTCTAACCCCCTACAAGGAAGTGTGGCCGCTCAAACCATGGAGCTCTTCGATCTGTGATCTCCTCCGTGTCAGCTGTAGGTTGTTCTAAAAAGGACCGGGGCCGTCGCAACCTTTGGAGTTCGGCGCAGTTGCTCAGGGCGGCCCCGGCTCTACCGCAGCAGATTGCGAAAGCGGCTCCTACCCTACCCTGCCGGCGATTGCAGAGCAACCCCCCCCCCCAAAACCTCTAGGGGTTTGATTGCTACTTAAGAGGAAGTCTCCTCCTCCCCGCCTCCAGCCTGCCTTCCTTTCCCCGCTGGATCTTTGGCAGCTCTCCTCGGGGCTGGGAGCGAAAAAGCAGCCAAGTGTTTGTTTGTCCCGTTTGGGATGGAGAGCTGCTGCCACAGGAAGCAGGGGAGGGAGTGGAGGGACGGCAGGGCTTGCTGGGGGTGGGTAAGGGGGCCGAGCCGGCTCTTTACACAAGGCCGTGGGTTCCACTAGCAACTGCGCTCCCGTTGGCTGTCCTGTCCCGGCAGGGAAGGCGATAGGCTGGGGGTTGCTGGAGGGGGAGGAGCCGATCCCGTACACGACTTTCTAAAAAGGCGAGTCAGTGATGTCTGCAGGGTGGTGGCCGGCCAACAGGGGCAGGGCGGGGACCTTCTGACCTCCTCCAGAGTAACTGCTTGCTTGGGGGAAAAGTTCAGAAGCCGTGACAACCTGTGGTGTGGAAGGCATGAGCGGGGAACACACACATCGTCCCCAAAAGGACACTGCAGAGCTGGGAAAAGTACAGAGGAGGGCAAGAAGGATGATTAAGGGGGGTTGGAGGACCTTCCCATTGAGGAAAGGCTAAAGGGTCTGGGATTTTTCAGTTTAGAAAAGAGACGACTGAGGGGGGATGTGAGAGAGGCTTATAACATTGTGCACGGAGTGGAGAGAGCTGACAAAGAGTTCTTCCCCCCCTCTCCCAAAATACTAGAACTGGAGGGCATCCAAAGAAGCCGATGGGCAGTAGGATCAGGACGGAGAAAAGGAAATACTACTTTATACAGAGAGGGATTAAAAATGTGGAATTCCCTGCCAAAGGATGTAGTAATGGCCACAGGAAGAAACAGCTTTGAAAAGGGGATTAGATAGATTTATGGAGGATATCGGTGGCTACTAGCTATAGTGGCTGAGGGGAACCTCCACATTTAGAGGCACTAATCCTCAGAGTCCCAGAGCCAGGAGGCAACATCAGGGGAAGGCCTCAGCCTCTCTGCCCTGTTGTTGGCCCTCTGGAGGAGCTGGTTGGCCACTGTGTGAGACAGGATGCTGGACTAGATGGACCACCGGTCTCATCCAGCAGGGCTCTTCTGATGAGAGCCAGTTTGGTGTCGTGGTTAAGTGCGCTGACTCTAATATGGGAGAGCCGGGTTTGATTCCCCACTCCTCCGCTTGCAGCTGCTGGATGACCTTGGGCAAGCCATAGTTCTGTCAGAGCTGTTCTCTCAGGGGCAGTTCTCAAAAGAGTTCTCTCAGCCCCACTTCCCTCACAGGGTGTCTGTTGTGGGGAGGGGAAGGGAAAGGCGTTTATAAGCTGCTCTGAGACTCCTTCGGGTAGTGAAGGGCTGGGTATAAATCCAATCTCTTCTTTTCTCTGAGCCAGTTTGTCCGGCAAGGCGGGGTATAAATTGAAATAATAAATAAATAATAAAAATAATTTCTTATGAAGGCCTCAGCCTGTATGTTGGCCCTCCAGAGGAACTGGTTGGCCACTGTGTGAGACAGGATGCTGGACTAGAGGGACCAGTGGTCTGATCCAGCGGGGCTCTTCTGATGTTCTTATGAAGGCCTCGGCCTCTGTGCCCTGTTGTTGGCCCTCCAGAGGAACTGATCCAGCAGGGCTCTTCTGATGTTCTGGGAGAACCGGGTTTGATTCCCCCCTCTTCCACTTGCAGCTGCTGGATGACCTTGGGCAAGCCATACTTCTGTCAGAGCTGTTTTCTCAAGGACAGCTCTAGAAAGAGTTCTCTCAGCCCCACCTACCTCACAGGGTGTCTGTTGTGGGGAAGGGAAGGGAAAGGAGTTGGTAAGCCCCTCTGAGACTCCGAGTGAAGGGCGGGGTGTAAATCCCATCTCTTCCTCTTCTTCTTTTTCTAATTTTCCCGCCTCTGAGATGAGGGTCTTCGCTGCCCAGCTAATTTGCCCCCCCCCCCAGACATGCAATTAGGGGACCCTTTTGAGGTTGCAAACAGTTCTTTGCACTTCCTGTTTCAGGAGCTTGGTTTGAAAAGCCAAGGACCCCTTTCCCCCTGAAACGTCTTAGCTGAGTTTGCGCAACTGGTCTTGAACGGGCTTTTCCGGATCGTAGAGCTTCATGCAGTGGGGCTGGGGGTGGTGAAGGTAGCGTGCAAACTTGCATGCGCTTCTCTCCCCTCCCCTAAATCCTTGTCATATGTGGAAAAAACAATTGGGAAAGGTTTACACTGGATTGTAACAAGGACATGCAGGAGATAGAATGGATCTACGTGCACACCGGGTGAAGAAGTCACAGTCTTTCTTTCCTTGTGAAAACCTGCCATTGAGCCATTGTGAGAACCTGCCATTGAGCCACAGCCCTTCTTTACAGCTCTCCAGGGTCTCAGGCGGAGGTCTTTCCCATCACCTCCTACCTGTACCTTTCAACTGGAGATGCCGGGGATTGAACCTGGGACCTTCTGCGTGCCAAGCAGAGGCTCTTCTACTGAGCTACAGCCCTTCTTTACAGCTCTCCAGGGTCTCAGGCAGAGGTCTTTCCCATCACCTCCTGCCTGGTACATTCAACTGGAGATGCCGGGGATCGAACCTGGGACCTTCTGCCTGCCAAGCAGAGGCTCTTCCACTGAGCCACAGCCCTTCTTTACAGCTCTCCAGGGTCTCAGGCGGAGGTCTTTCCCATCACCTCCTCCCTGGTCCTTTCAACTGGAGATGCCGGGGATTGAACCTGGGACCTTCTGCATTCTTTAGTGCTGAGCCATACCCCCTCCCCTCAATGAAGCTGGTTTTATCAAAATCAGTATTGCCTACTCCGACTGGCAGAGTCTCAGGCAGAGGTCTTTCCCATCACCTCCTGCCTGGTTCTTCCAACTGGAGGTGCCGGGGATTGAACCTGGGACCTTCCGCATGCTCTGCCGCTGAGCCACAGCCTCTCAGGGCTGTTTAAACCTCTCTGTCCTGCTCCAATCCCATAATGCTTTGCTGTGCAACAAGTTCCCTCCTTCCTCCTGGGTCTTGTCTGTACATGGAAGGGTACATCCAAATGATGCTTTTTACTCAGCGTGGCCAGGCATGTTGGGTTTGTCTACTCTGAACCCTCTGGGTTTGGCAGCAGCACTTGGCCTGGCATCCTGGCTGTATACCATGGGCCAGATGGGCACACCTGGGTGCCTTTTGGGTGGCAGGCCTCCCACCCTGAACTGTGGAGGGGGCTGCGAAACACTTCTTGGCATGCAGCCTTCTCGAAATCCGGCTCTGAGTGCTCGTGCCGACCTGGCAGACTTTCTTCTCTCTTTCTCTCTCTCCAGCTCGGGAGACGGCTGCTTTTTCTGCAATCGTTGTTATCTCTCTTCCAACCTGCTGGGTCCTCTCTGTCTTTCTCAGACTTATTTAGAGTCACGTGGGTGCCTGGCTTTGGTTGGCTGTGTGGGCACCACGCCAGCCAATCGGGGGGCGCTTCGGTTAAACCAGAGCACCCGCGGTGGGCAGGGCATATGCATTTTGGGTCTGTTCCAAGTTCTCAGTACCATAGGCCCAGGAAGTCTTAGATTCTCCAGGAGGACAAGCAGGCGGCTTGTATTTTCTGAACTGTTTTGCGCATACGTCAGTCCAGTTTATGCACAGGTGCCTCTTCTGGATAACAGGAACATGTTCCATTTTAAGCTCAGTATGGGGTCCTTGTGCAAATATTTGGGGTGTGCACGCTTAGTCTAAAGGAGGCTAATGGCATGAAGGGGACCCAACGTAGAAGCTCTATCTTAAAAACTCTAAGCCTGGCCTACCTCACAGGGTTGTGGTGAGAAGACAGAGAGAAGAAGAAGAAGAGATTGGATTTATACCTTCACTACCCAAAGGTGTCTCAGAGCGGCTTACAATCTCCTTTCCCTTCCTCTCCCCACAACAGACACCCTGGGAGGCAGGTGGGGCTGAGAGAGCTCTTGACAGAAACTGCTCTTTTTCAAGAACAGCTCTTATCAGAACTACGGCTTGCCCAAGGTCATCCAGCCAGGTGCGAGTGGAGGAGTGGGGAATCAAACCCGGTTCTCCCAGATTAGAGTCCGCGCACTTAACCACTACACCAACGGTGTTCTAAAAGCGGCTTTGAGTCTAGACTGGGAAATAAATAAAACGCAGGTGCAAAATAAATCACCATTACTTCGGCTGAGGATCTGGGGATGGATTCTGAGGGTTCTGATTTGGGGATGGATTCTGGACAGTTCTGTTCCCTTGGTGCTGTGCGCTCCACCGGAGGCATGTGCATGGACGCTTCTTGTGCGACAGGGCAGATCGTGTGCTGCCTCTGAGGCAGGTTGCGGGTGCGAATGATGCTCTCTCTTTTTTTAAAGAGTTTTATTAGTTTAAACATAGAAAGGGGGAAAGGGAAAAGAATGGGGGGAAGATGACAGATATATATAAAAATCTAATTTAACATTCCTTCTTGCAAATCTTCTCATAAAAGTTTCACAGCTATTATAGCCATCATTCTTATTGTTCTTCATTTAATCCTAGTTTCTCAGTACTTATGTTTTAACCCGTCGTAAAAAGCCCTCCATGGTCCCATAAGTTCTTCCATTTTTCCTTTTAATATATTTGTCAATCTGTCCATTTCAGCACATTCCATAATCTTCGTTATCATCTCATTCATCGTTGGGATTTTCAATGTCCTCCATGTCGTTGCGAATAGAATTCTGGCTGCGGTTATAACACGTAAAATAAAGTATCTGTGGTTCCTACCTAAGTCATCTGCAGGGTTGCCACTTTTGGGAAAGTCAGGGAAATGAAGATTGGTCTGGGAAAGTCAGGGAAATTGGTCTGAAGTCAGGGAAATTGTGATTAAAATATATTCAAGCCGTGGATTTTTGACCTGCCTGCTGCGAGAGCCTGATCTGTTCTTGTGGCAACTGGAATAGAGAAGTAGCAGAACACAAGTAGAACCAGGGCTATTTTTGGGCAGGAACGCGCAGGAACGGAGTTCCGGCTGGCTCCCAAGTTGGCCACGCCCAGCAGGAACTCATTAGCATAACAGGCCACACCCAACAGCAGGAACTCATTAGGATTGGCTACATTAGGGGTGTGTGGCCTAACATGCAAAGGAGTTCCTGCTACAAAAAGGCCCTGGGTTTTGACCACAAACAAGGTCAACAGAATAAGAAGCAAAAGGTGGGTGTGGCTAGATGACCACACTTCTGGTAACATGGGGTGTGTGGCCTAATATGCTAATGAGCTGTGCTGTCAGGGATGTGGCTGGATACGCTAATGAGTTTCTGTTGTTGGGTGTGGCCTATTATGCTAATGAGTTCCTGCTGGGCTTTTTCTACAAAAAAAGCCCTGAGTAGAACTTAATGATGCCCTTTCCCAACCATTTTAGATAGAACGTTTATATAATTTTTAGTATACTTTTAAAACAATCACCAAAATGTTATGTCTCTTGTTAGCATTCAGAGTTTACTTGAATTGAAATTTGTATCTTGGTGTAATTTTTGGTGCCATTGCAAAACAGATGTTGCTGCAGTTAATCTTGAAAAAAGCATTTTATACAAATTTTCTTTACATAAAAACAGATCTTAGTCAACTGGATATTCACACTCCATAGTTCACTCCATCATGACAGATCTGTTATAACCTATATTTTGCATCCAGTTAATCATACCTTCTTTAACTATTTCATCCTGCATTTTCAATTGCATCAGCAGGGCTCTTTTTGTAGCAGGAACTCCTTTGCATATTAGGCCACAGACCCCTCATATAGCCAATCCTCCAAGAGCTTACAGAGCTCTTCTTACAGGGGCTACTGTAAGCTCTTGGAGGATTGGCTACATTAGGGGTGTGTGTTGCCTAATATGCAAAGGAGCTCCTGCTACACAAGGAGCCCTGATACCATACATTTTCCCTTGACACCGTTTCTCTCTGCCCCTCAGGAAGCTCTCGGGGAAGGCGGGGATCGATGAGGTGATGGCGGCGGCTGTCCTAACCAGCTTGTCCACCAGTCCTGTGGTGCTGAACAACCCGCCCAGCGGCTTTGGCGCAGGTAAGGGCCTGGGGCCAGGGGGGTCTCTTTGAGCTGGGAGGGGCCCGTCCACTAACCCAGGAACACTCAGTCGGCAAAGGACTGAGCAGGCGCCCCCTGCAGGAGTTTCCTGGATCCAGGTCTGTGCTTGGAGAAAGAGCACGCCAGTACAACTTTTCTGGTACCAGCAGACCTTGACGCACACACACACACCCCTTTCTCAAATCCACCAGATAGTCTCGCAATTTGTTTAAAAAAAGAAATAGTGGACGGGTCACTTGAGCTTCTCTTCATCAACCCCAGCCTCCTGTTCTTGGAGATGGAGCAGGCGGCTGCCCTTACTAAGCCTCTGCATCCCAGTGGCTGGAAGCACGTCAGGGGAAAGCCTTGGTCTCCATACCTTGTTTGTTGGCCCCGCAGAGGAACTGGTTGGCCACCCTGTGTGAAGGATGCTGGACTGGATGGACCTTCACTGGTCTGATCCAGCAGGGCTCTTCTGGTGTTCTTATGAAGGCCTCGGCCTCTATGCCCTGTTGTTGGCCCTCCAGAGGAACTGGTTGGCCACTGTGTGAGACAGGAGGCTGGACTAGATGGACCTTCACTGAGCTGATCCAGCAGGACTCTTCTGGTGTTCTTATGAAGGCCTCGGCCTCTATGCCCTGTTGTTGGCCCTCCAGAGGAACTGGTGGGCCACAGTGTGAGACAAAACGCTGGACTAGATGGACCCTCACTGAGCTGATCCAGCAGGACTCTTCTGATGATCTTATGAAGGCCTTGGCCCCTATGCCCTGTTGTTGGCCCTCCGGAGGGACTGGTTGGCCACTGTGTGAGACAGGATGCTGGACTAGATGGGCCACTGGTCTGATCCAGCAGAGCTCTTCTTATGTTCTTATGAAGGCCTCGGCCTCTGTGCCCTGTTGTTGGCCCTCCAGAGGAACTGGTTGCCAACTGAGTGAGACAGGATGCCAGACTAGATGGACCACTGGTCTGATCCAGCAGTGCTCTTCTGATGTTCTTATGAAGGCCTCGACCTCTCTGCCCTGTGGTTGGCCCTCCAGAAGAAATGGTTGGCCACTGTGTGAGGCAGGATGCTGAATTAGATGGACCACTGGTCTGATCCAGCAGGGCTCTTCTGATGTTCTTATGAAGGCCTCGGCCGCTATGCCCTGTTGTTGGCCCTCCGGAGGGACTGGTTGGCCACTGTGTGAGACAGGATGCTGGACTAGATGGGCCACTGGTCTGATCCAGCAGAGCTCTTCTTATGTTCTTATGAAGGCCTCGGCCTCTGTGCCCTGTTGTTGGCTCTCCAGAGGAACTGACTGGCCACTGTGTTAGACAAGATGCTGGACTAGATGGACCACTGGTTTGATCCAGCAGGGCTCTTCTTATGTTCTTATGAAGGCCTCAGCCCCTATGCCCTGTTGTTGGCCCTCCAAAGGAATTGGTTGGCCACTGTGTGAGACAAGATGCTGGACTGGATGGACCCCTGGTCTGATCCAGCAGGGCTCTTCTGATGTTCTTATGAAGGCCTCGGCCTCTCTGCCCTGTTGTTGGCCCTCCGGAGGGACTGGTTGGCCACTGTGTGAGACAGGATGCTGGACTAGATAGACCCTTGGTCTGATCCAGCAGGGCTCTTCTTGTGTTCTTATGAAGGCCTCGGCCTCTGAGCCCTGTGGTTGGTCCTCGAGAGGGACTGGTTGGCTACTGTGTGAGACAGGATGCTGGACTAGGTGGATCACTGGTCTTATCCAGCAGGGCTCTTTTTGTGTTCTTATGAACCGCTTTTACTTATACTTATTGTACTTATGTAAGTTGTTTATTGGATTAATGTTTTATCTATGTTGGTTTCATTAATGTTGTGAGCTGCCCTGAGCTGCTTCGGCAGAAGGGCGGGATAAAAGTTGAAAAAATAAAATAAATAAATGAAAGCCTCGGCCGCTATGCCCTGTTTTTGGCCCTCCAGAGGAACTGGTTGGCCACCGTGTGAGACGTGATGCTGGACTAGATGGACCGCTGGTCTTTCTGATCCAGCAGGGCTCTTCTGAAGTTCTTATGAAGGCCTCGGTCTCTATGCCCTGTGTTGATCCTCCAGAGGAACTGGTTGGCCCCTGTGTGAGACTAGATGGACCCCTGGTCTGATCCATCGGGGCTCTTTCTGTGTTCTTGTGAAGGCGTTGGCCTCTATGCCCTGTTGTTGGCCCTCCAGAGGAACTGGCTGGCCCCTCTGTGAGACGGGATGCTGGACTAGACGGACCCTCACTGGTCTGAACCAGCAGGACTCTTCAGAGGTTCTTATCAGGGGAAGGCCTCAGCCTCTCTGCCCTGCTGTTGGCCCTCCAGAGGAACTGGTTGGCCACCATGTGAGGCAGGAGGCTGGACTGAATAGACCACTGGTCTGATCCAGCAGGGCTCTTCTTACATTCCTATCAGTGCTGTTAAAGCACATGGCGTCGCTCAGATCTGCTGGTGTCTTATGTGAACCCGGAAGGTGAGGCCACTCAGAGGTGGCATCTCGTCATGGGAGCTGCACAGTGGAATTGACTCCCAAAGAGCTGGTGTGCTGCAGCAGTGGAGAAAGGGTTGCCATGACGGACTGAGCTCGCGGCTGTCCAGAGTCTGTTGCTTGGACTTTTACGTTGGAGAGTCAAGCATAGATTTTGATGGGGCAGCGCTTGCCCGACCTTTGTGGGTCACCTGGGTAGTTTGCCCTTGGTGTTGCTATCCCAGTGCAAGCAGGTGATGGCCATGGAAATTCCATGCAGCAACCAGCCCTTTGGTCTCCGGACAAGCTAACTGAAGGGTGAACGACCTGGTGCCCATTTGGTTGCTAGTCCTCAGCACCAAGGGTCATTTCGTAGAAAAAGAGGTGCAGAAGGTCATTAGCATAACTCATTAGCACAACTCATTTGGGTATGCCACACCCCCTGACATCACCGGACGCCGCCCTGAGCCCGCATTGCCGGGAGGGTGGGGTATAAATCGAAATAAATAAATAAATAAATAAATAAGTGTGTCAGAAGGCAACGCCCACCGCTCAGGCTCCACTGGACTCTTTTGGATTGCTAGCTATCGGGGGGGGGGGGGAACGGGCGGACCGG
>NW_015166500.1:206978-212109 GCF_001447785.1 Gekko japonicus
TAAAGGTGCCACTGGACTGTTTTGGACCGGAGGGGGGGGGGGGAGCTCTGCACCCTATCTGGCTGCTTCTTGCTCTGACTGAGGGTTGCTCGGAGCAGGGGGTGGGGCTTGTTGCATGTGCCTGCCCCCTGGGCTCTTTACTACCGGCTCTGCTCCTGTGTGCTCCTGCAGGAAATGACCCCTGCTGGTGCCTATTTGGTTGCTAGTCCTCAGCACCCCTTGCTTTGGCTGTGTTATGTTTCCATTACGCTGAGGTTCTGGGTGGCTTTCCCCTTCGGCAGAAACCAGCTGCGACCCTTGGAAGGAAGCTCCCGCCATGTCTTCGAGCTGCAGCAGCAGTAGCAACAACAGCGGAGACTGGAGCTGGGACCCGCCGAGTGACCTCTCCACCCCCTCAACGCCCTCGCCGCCTCTCTCCTCCACCGACATCGCCACGAGCTTCCTGGCGTCTCTCCAGTCGGACATCGAGGAGACCGAAGCGACTCACTTCCTGTTTGGGGATCCCATCCCTCGGAAGAGGAAGGTGAGGTGGCGGGGGGGGACACACGCGGTTCCGCTTTTCGGGTCGGATGGAGCCACTCTGGTGTCTTGGTTAGGAATGCGGGCTGGGAGAACCGGGTTTGATTCCACAGTCCTCCGGGTGCAGCTGCTGGGGTGACCCTCGGTCAGTCACAAGTTCTGTCAGAGCTGTTCTCTCAAGGGCAGTTCTCGGGAGAGCTCTCTCAGCCCCACCCACCTCACAGGGTGTCTGTTGTGGGGAGGGGAAGGGAAAGGAGTTCTGAGACACCTTTGGGTAGTGAAGGGCGGGGTATAAATCCAATCTCCTCCTCCTCCTTCTTGAAAAAAAGCAGTTTCCGTCAGAGCTCTCTCAGCCCCACCTGCCTCACAGGGTGTCTGTTGTGGGGAGGGGAAGGGAAAGGATTTTTAAACCACTCTGAGACTCCTTTGGGTAGTGAAGGGCGGGGTATAAATCCAATCTCCTCCTCCTCCTCCTCCTCCTCCTTGGAAAAGAGCAGTTTCTGTCAGAGCTCTCTCAGCCCCACCTCCCTCACAGGGTGTCTGTTGTGGGGAGGGGAAGGGAAAGGATTTTTAAAGCCGCTCTGAGACTCCTTCGGGTAGTGAAGGGCGGGGTATAAATCCAATTTCCTCCTCTTCATCTCTGTGAAATGTCTTCCCTCTGGGTTGGGATGAATCGTGCGGCTACGGGCACCCTCGGGATTTTGCGAGGGGTGGTGAGCCACACCCTAAAATGGCCGCCCCAGGAGTCAGTGCCAAACTCAAAATGGTTGCCACGGGAGGTGAAGGTGAAGGGAACATCTCATACCTCCTGGAAAGAAGGAAGGCCTAAAGGGGGAATGGAAACACAGATGAAGGAAAGTATTGAGAACCGGTCTGGTGTAGTGGTTAAGAGCGGCGGACTCTAATCTGGGCGAACCGCGTTTGATTCCCCCACTCCTCCACATGCAGCTGCTGGTGTGACCTTGGGTCAGTCACAAGTTCTCTCAGAGCTCTCTCAGCCCCGGCTACCTCACAGGGTGTCTGTTGTGGGGAGAGGTGCCTGTGGAAGGGAAGGAGATTCCAAGCCGCTCTGAGACTCCGAGTGAAGGGCGGGGTATAAATCCTCCTCCTCCTCTCTGCTTCTTTGTTTTAAAAACGTTAAAATCCCAGTTAAAAACAGCAGATTCCTAAAACGATTAGACCGGCAGGTAAAAAAGAACACGGCAGAGAACCTAAAACCGAGAATTCAGCGATAACCGTCTAAAAGAGGGAAGGAAAAGGAAAATCCTCGAAACCCAATTTAAACAATACACAGCGAAGCAGGAGTGAGAGAGGGTAGAAACAACACTGTGATGGTAGCTGCCACTCCAGAGCAGAGTTATTTTATTCCTCACAGCCAATCAGAAGCCGTGCTGGGCAAAAGCTCCACCTGACCCTGCCCACTTTCTGAAAACATTTGACAGGTTCTAGCTAAGGTGTTGGCGGGGAACCCAGTCTGTAACTCCAGCGTCAGGTATGTAGGGCTGTCTTTCGGCTATGCTTCTGCAGAGTGTAGGGGGTTGGACTAGATGCCCTGCAAGGTCCCTTCCCACTCTAACATTCTATGATTCTATGACCTGGGCTTGCCCCCTGGAGCGACAGAGAACCATTCTCTGCCCTTGTCTGCGTAATGGTTTTTCAGGTGAATATGGGACCGTTCTCCCTGCATGGTTACTTTAGAATCGTAGAGTTGGAAGGGCCCTCTAGGCCAACCTCCTGCACAGTGCAGGAAATTCAGAAATACCTCTCGCCCCCCTTCCAATACATCTCCAGTGGCCACTGTTCCACACCCAGAAGATGATAAAAAAGACCCTCCAGGATCTCCAGCCAAACTGGCCTGGAGAAAAACTGCTTCCTGACCCCAGAGTGGTGATCGGCAAATGCCGATTGCCACTCTGGGGTCAGGAAGCAGTTTTTCTCCAGGCCAGTTTGGCTGGAGATCCTGGAGGTTTTTTTTATCATCTTCTGGGTGTGGAGGAAGGGCCACGAGAACTAAGCACTGAGGCAGCCCTTCCTGCCCTCCCTCTCGTGAACTGCCTCAGTTCACATATCGGGGGTCCTCGGTTTTTCAGAGCCTGCAAGGCACCTTTAGAATTCTGACCTGGCACGGTGGGCGCAGCCTCAGAATGGCTGCCACAAAATGGCTGCCGCGAGAGGCGGAGCCAGCCACAACAGGACTGCCGCCGCTGAACTTCAGTTAACCCAGTGTAGACCCTTGTGCTGTGGTGGCAGCTGCCGCCAAAGCAACACTTAAAAAAAACCCCTGCATGGCCAATCAGAAGCCTTACGGGGTAAAACCCTACCTGGCCCCACCCACCTTCTCAAAACACTTGGCAGGCACCAGGAAAGGTGTCAGTTGGCACTGTGGCGCCCGTGGGCACCGCGTTGGGGACCCCCGCTTTAGAGTAAAATCAAGAGACTGGCTCCTGGATTTTTGCGAAGGGGTTTTTGCCACGTTCCCAGGTCAGGCTCAGAGTTCCTGTTGATCTGAATAAACCCCCAATGCCCAAGAAGCATTGTGAACTCGCCTGGGGTTCTACAAGCCGTGGTTTGCGGCTGCTCCCAGCGTCGGGCCGACCTGCAGGATTCAGGTCTGTGCTTTCTTGCTCTCCTGTTCCAGAACTCCACCAAGGTGATGTTCAAGTGCCTGTGGAAGAACTGCGGGAAGGTGTTGAGCAGTTCCTCTGGGATGCAAAAGCACATCAGGACCATTCACCTGGGGTAAGCGCGGCCCGTCCGTCTCGGGGGAAGTGTCAGCGGGTTGGGCTGGGCCAGACGGAGCCGCGAGACGTTTTTTTGAGGCCGCCATGTTCTGTGTTCGGAAAACCCAGTTTGGAAAAGTGGGGGAGGGAACAGGGATGGGGACGGGAAGGAATTCTCTAAAGGCAGAAATTAAGGAAGTTAATCCAGGTTGTTAGAGAAGATCAGAGGCTGATGTCCGGGTAGAGGATCAAAGTTTGAGTCCAATGGCACCTTTAAGACCAATAAAGTTTTATTCTGATAGCTGAAGAAGTTTGCATGCGCACGAAACCTTATACCCAGAATAAAACTTTGTTGGTCGTAAAGGTGCCTTATAGAGACCTGGAAAAGTGCGCATGGGCACGAAAGCTTATACCCAGAATAAAACTTTGTTGGTCGTAAAGGTGCCTTATAGAGACCTGGAAAAGTGCGCATGGGCACGAAAGCTTATACCCAGAATAAAACTTTGTTGGTCTTAAAGGTGCCTTAAAGAGACCTGAAGAAGTGCGCATGTGCACAAAAGCTTATACCGAAAATAAAACTTTGTTGGTCTTAAAGGTGCCTTAAACAGACCTGAAGAAGTGCACATGCACACGAAAGCTTATACCCAAAATAAAACTTTGTTGGTTGTGAAGGTGCCACTGGACTCAAAGTTTGTTCTGCTGCTTCAGACCAACAGGGCTAACCCACCTGAATCTATTGGGGGAGGTTTGTGCTCTCTGGGACAGAGCAGAAATCAGTGGCAGAGTCGGTAGTTCGAATCCCAGCATGTCCAGTTGACAGATCCCACAAATGTGTGATGATGCCTTGTACTGAATCTAACCATTGGTCCATCGAAGTCAGTCTTGTCTACTTGGACTGACAGTGGCTCTCCAGGGACTCAGGTGGAGGTCTTTCCCATCACCTCCTGCCTGGTCCTTTTAACTGGAGATGCCGGGGATTGAACCTGGGGCCTTCTGCATGCCAGGCAGATGTTCTGCCACTGAGCCATGACCCTTCTTTATAGCTCTCCAGGGTCTCAGGCGGAGGTCTTTCCCATCACCTCCTGCCTGGTCCTTTAAGCTGGAGATGCCCAGGATTGAACCCAGGACCTTCTGCATGCCAAGCAGAGGCTCTCCCATTGAGCCACAGCCCTTCTTTACAGCTCTCCAGGGTCGCAGGTGGAGGTCTTTCCCATCACCTTCTGCCTGGTCCTTTCAACTGGAGATGCCAGGGATTGAACCTGGGACCTCCTGCATGCAAAAGGAGAGACTCTTCCACTGAGCCGCAGCCCCTTCCCCAAAAGGCACTTATGGACACATGAAGTGCCTCACACTGAATCAGAATCTTGGTCCATCAAGGTCAGTATTGCCAACTCAGACTTGCAGGGGCTCTCCAGGGTCTTAGGCAGAGAATGGTCTTTCACATAACTTGTTGCCTGGTCCTTTTAACTGGAGATGCCGGGGATTGAACCTGGGACCTTCTGCATGCCAAGCAGATGCTCTACCACTGAGCCACAGCCCTTCCCCAAAAGGCGCACTTAGACACCTGCATCTGCCTTATACTGAATCAGACCCTTGGTCAGTATTACCTACTCAGACTGGCAGCAGCGGTCCAGGGTCTCAGGCAGAGGTCTTTCCCATCACCTCCTGCCTGGTCCTTTCTAACTGGAGATGCCGGGGATTGAACCTGGGATCTTTGGCATGCCAAGGAGAAGCTCCTTCACTAAGCAAGGGTCTCGAGTGAAGGTCTTTCCCATCACCTCCTGCCTGGTCCTTTTAACTGGAGATGCCGGGGATTGGACTTGGGACCTTCTGCATGCCAAGCAGAGGCTCTATACCACTGACCCACAGCCTCTCTACACCGCTCTCCAGGG
>NW_015166500.1:212381-230978 GCF_001447785.1 Gekko japonicus
CTTTACAGCTCTCCAGGGTCTCAGGCGGAGGTCTTTCCCATCACCTCCTGCCTGGTCCTTTGAACTGGAGATGCCGGGGATTGAACACGGGACCTTCTGCATGCCAAGCAGAGGCTCTCCCTCTGAGCCATGTCCTCTCCCCATCTTTCTAGGCGAAAAGCTGACCTGGACCAGAGCGACGGGGAGGAAGACTTCTACTACACCGAGCTGGATGTCAACGTGGACTCCCTCACGGATGGCCTGTCCAGCTTGACGCCCGTTTCCCCCACCTCCTCGGTGCCCCCCGCTTTCCCCATGCTCGAAGAGGCACCGCAGACCCCAGCGATTCCACTGAAGCCGGAGGTCTCCCTGGTGTCTCCCCCGAGCCCGTCGGCAGCTACGACCATCCTGAGCCAGTCAGCGCCCACCAGCCTGTGCCATATCCAGACGGACCACGCCTACCAGGTGAGTTCCCTCCGGCAGCTGGTGGGGGAGTGCCTAGCGGAGGCAGGGTCGTCCCAGCGTCTCAGCCCTGACTTCCGTGGCCCAGGCCGGTTCAATGGCCTCGGATCTCGGAAGCTAGGCAGGGTCGGCCCTGGTTAGTACTTGGATGGGAGGCCACTGAGGAAAGCCAGGGTTGCCACGCAGAGGCAAGCAACAGCTAGCCACCTCTGTTTGCCTCTCGTCTTGGAAACCCTCTGAGGTTGTCACAAGTCAGCTGCGACTGGACGGCGCTATCCAGTTTGGTGTTGTGGTTAAGAGTGGCGGACTCTAATCTGGGAGAACCGGGTTTGATTCCCCCACTCCGCCACACGCAGCAGCTGCTGGTGTGGCCTTGGGTCAGTCACAAGTTCTCTCCGAGCTGTTCTCAAGGGCAGTCCTCGAAAGAGCTCTCTCAGCCCCACCCACCTCACAGGGTGTCTGTTGTGGGGAGGGGAAGGGAAAGGAGTTTGTAAGCCTCTCTGAGATTCCTTCGGGTAGTGAAGGGCAGGCTATACATCCAGTCTCCTCTTCTTCTTCTTCTTTGCAGTTCTCTCAGAGCTCTCTGAGCCCCGCCTACCTCACAGGGTGTCTGTTGTGGGGAGGGGAAGGGAAAGGAGTGTGAGCCACTCTGAGACTTCCGAGTGAAGGGCATGGGGTATAAATCCAATCTCTTCTTCTTCTTCAAATGCCTCTAAACTGGATGGCCTAGGCTAGCTAGATCTCATCAGGTGCCAGGATCTAAGTAGGGTCACCCCTGGTCAGTATTCAGATGGGCAACCATTAAGGTAGTCCAGGGTTGCTATGCAGAGGTGAGCAATGGCGAACCACCTCCGTTTGTCTCTTGCCTTGGAAACGCTGTGGGGTCACCTGCCTCCGGGATGTACATGGTTTTGCCCTGGTCTCAATGGCCCAGGCTAGCCCGAGTTCATCAGATCTCGGAAGCTAAGCAGGGTCAGTCCTGGTTAGTACTTGGATGGGAAACCACCGAGGAAGTCCAGGGTTGCTACACAGAGGCAGGCAATGGCACAACCACCTCTGTCCGTCTGCCCTGACCTGGATGTCCTGGGTAGTCTGATCTCATCAGATCTCAGAAGCTAAGCAGGGTTAGCCCTGGTTAGTACTTGGATGGGAAACCACCGAGGAAGTCCAGGGTTGCTACACAGAGGCAGGCAATGGCACAACCACCTCTGTCCGTCTGCCCTGACCTGGATGTCCTGGGTAGTCTGATCTCATCAGATCTCAGAAGCTAAGCAGGGTTAGCCCTGGTTAGTACTTGGATGGGAAACCACCGAGGAAGTCCAGGGTTGCTACACAGAGGCAGGCAATGGCACAACCACCTCTGTCCGTCTGCCCTGACCTGGATGTCCTGGGTAGTCTGATCTCATCAGATCTCAGAAGCTAAGCAGGGTTAGCCCTGGTTAGTACTTGGATGGGAAACCACCGAGGAAGTCCAGGGTTGCTACACAGAGGCAGGCAATGGCACAACCACCTCTGTCCGTCTGCCCTGACCTGGATGTCCTGGGTAGTCTGATCTCATCAGATCTCAGAAGCTAAGCAGTGTCGGTCCTGGTCAGTATTTGGATGGGAGACCAACAAGGAAGTCCAAGGTTGCTACGCAGAGGCAAGCAATGGCAAACCTCCTCTGCCTGTCTGCCCTGACCTGGATAGCCCAGGCTAGCCCGTTCTCATCAGAAACTAAGCAGGGTCGGCCCTGGTTAGTACTCGTATGGGAAACCACCGAGGAAGTCCAGGGTTGCTACGCAGAGGCAGGCAATGGCCAAACCACCTCTGTCCGTTTGCCCTGACCCGGATGGCCCGGGTTAGCCCGATCTCATCAGATCTCGGAAGCTAAGCAGGGTCAGCCCTGGTTAGTACTTGGATGGGAGACCACTAAGAGGAGTCCAGGGTTGCTGTGCAGAGGTAAGCAGTGGCCAAACCACCTCTAAGCGTCTCTCGCCCTGACAGCTAGTGAAAGCAGCTACAGAAATGCCAGATGTATTGCTTTTCAACGGAGACTTTTCAATTAAACCCTTGGGGTCGCCATAAGTTGGCTGCATCTCGCCAGTATGCACGCGGGATCCTACTGAAGATCCAGGCCTAAAATCTCTAGATCCAACCCTATTCCCCCCCCCCCCCCCTGACCTTCCATTTTGTTGAACTAAGAACGGTCTCCTTCTTTGCAACGTCAGGCTACGGGTCCCACTGGCCTCCTGGCCGACCTGAAACCTCCACCCCAGGGAATGGAAATCAGCATATCGTGGCAGCAACCCGCCGTGTTTCCACCTCCGTTGCCGCCGGTTCTTTTTAAAAGTCCTTCGGTAAGTATCTGGGTCACGCTCTCCCCACCCCCACCCCCGCAGTTGGCAGCTGATTCTAGAGCGGGGGTCCCTGACCTTTTCGAGCCATCAGGCACCTTTGGAATTACAGCACATGCTGGTGGGTGCAAGCACAACATGGCTGCCATAGGAGGTGGAGCCGAAGAAGAAGATTTAAATTTTGGGGGGTAAAATTTCATGAATCCAAGCTCAGTATTTTTTGCTTTATCACATAACCACCACATATGGTAAAAAGAGCCAACATTATTTTGACACTTCCAACATACATTTGAGCAATTAGCCAGTTTATCAGGCGTAATATACACCATCTATAAAACATCTTATAAATATTTTCCTTACATGAAATTGCTTTGTTCCAGAAATATTTTTGCTGAATATCCTACCTGTAAAAAAAGGTTCCCTTGCTCGAAAGCCAGTCGAATCCGACTCTAGGGTTGCGGTGCTCATCTCCGTTTCAAAGCCGAAGAGCCAGCGCTGTCCGAAGACGTTTCCGTGGTCATGTGGCCGGCATGACTAAACACCAAGGCGCACGGAACGCTGTTCCCTTCCCACCGAAGTGGTACCTACTTATCTACTTGCAATTTCTTGCTTTTGAACTGCTAGGTTGGCAGGAGCTGGAACTAGAGACGGGAGCTCACTCTGTCTTGCGGCACCCAGGTCTCAAACTGCTGAACTACTGACCTTCCACAGCCTGCAGTTCAGCGTCTTAACCACTTGAGCCACCGCAGCTCCTGTCCTACCTGAAAAATGTAAAAATAAAATGACTCTTATACTGTATTTGATTACAACTGCTAGAATACTCTATACCAAATATTGGAGAACATCAGAAACACCTTCAAGAGAAGAAATTTTGAGCAAAATTTTGGAAACGGCGGAAATGGACAAATTAGCTCTAATTTTGAAAGGACAACCAGAAACTACATTTGAAAATACCTGGTCAGGATTTTATAAGGGGTTTGAAGACTACACTAAGTAAATAATACCGACATTTAAAACTTGTTAAGGATATATAAAGTACAATTTTGATATATTTGCAAGTGATATACACAATGATACAAGGTGAAATATATCAATGCATGATAAATTAGGCATGAGTTTGTCAAAGAAGGAATTGTAAGAATAATTTCCCCTCTTTTATGTTTGATATGTCTTTAAAATTAAAAAACTTGATAAAAAAGAAGAAGAGGGAATTTTAAAAATATCCTGGGAAAGAAGATTAAGAGAGGATAAAACCAATACCGTGGTGGCAGCTCCCATCGAAACATTATTTTAATCTGCGCAGCCAATCGGAAGCCTTGCTGGACTGGAGCCCCACATGGCCCCGCCCACTTTCAAAAAACACTTGGTGGGGGGCCAGGAAAGGTGTTATTTGGCACCGTGGCGCCCACGGGGACCGTGTTGGGGACCCGTGCTCTATCGACCATCCGAAGTGGCCTGGATTGTTCATTTTAGAAGGCTACCTTGAAACTGGCCCAGGTGGTCGCCAGCAGATGTTTTGGTACAAATTTTTGCCACTGCTGCCGGATTGGGAGCCTGCTCTGCCTACCTGTTTCTCTGGTTTTCTTAGACCACGCCGTGGAAACTCTTGTCATGGCTGCCCTTTTTTTCCTCCCTCCTCCAGGGCTGCCTGACTCCCATCCGACCAGCCGATGTTGGAGAGAGGCGCCCGCAGCCGTCTCCCATGCCAATTGCCAAAGGACATCCCGTCGTGCCCCCTTCCATGCCAAAGCCTACAACTGGCACCAGGTGAGTTGTCGGGGAGGGCTCCGTATCGACACCCCTCCCAGTCCTACAGTTTCTCTCCGAGCCGGTTCTCCAAATGAAAAAACGAAACTTGCATGTTTTCATGAATCTGATGAGCCTTCTAAGAGTGCACATTTCCCTGCTGGTTGCTTGAAGTTCTGCCTCCGCCTTCCAGTAGTATGGTGCAGTGGTTAGGGTGTCGGGGCAGGACCTGAGAGACCCAGGTTCAAATCCCCACTCTGCCGTAGAAGCTCTCTGGGTTGCCTTGGGCCAGGCACACGCTCCCAGCCTGACATAACTTCACAGGGTTATTGTGATGCTCGGATGGAAAACCAAGGAAGCCTCTTTTTGGTTTCCCCCACTGGAGAGAAAAGTGCGGCATAAATTAGGTAAATGAGGGATTTAAAAAACAAAAACAGAACTGTTTTGCTGGATCAAGTCAGCCACCACTTTCTAGGTCCCTCAACTCTGCCGGTCAACTTGCCGGGTGAGCTTGAGCCGGTCCCCTTGTTCAGCCCAACCTACTTCGCAGGGCTGTTGTGAGGATAAAACGGAGGGGCAAAACGTGAGTCACTTGTGAGGCAAAAGGGCGGTCTGAAGAGGGGAAAGAGCGATGGCAAAGCGGGCTGCCGTTTGGTTCCTCTAACCCAGTGGTTCTCAACGTGGGCCGTGGTGTATTTCTAGGGAGCCACAGCAAGTGCCGCATTTCTAGGGGGGCCACAGATAGACTTCTGAGGGGGCCACCAAGCTTAACTGCCAGGTAGGGTTGCCAAGTGTATCTTCGTGGGGAGCAGGGGGCTCCCGGCCGACATCTTGTGTGCGCGCGCACCACATGCACGTCACCCGGAAGTGACGGGAGGACGCCAGGCACGCTGGGGGCGGGGCCATGGCCATACAAGGGAAAACCATAGAGTTTTCCCTTGCATGGCCGTGGCCCCGCCCCAGCGTGCGCGGGTCACTTCCGGGTGACGCGCACGTCGGGGAGGAGTTCCCGCGTGGGCCACTTCGACATTTTCAGTGAGTTATCCACTACAACTCCAAGATCTCTCTCTTGATCAGTCTCTGCCAGTTCAGACCCCATCAATGTGTATTTATATTTAGGATTTTTGGCTCCAATGTGCATCACCTTGCACTTGGCCACGTTGAACCCCATTTGCCATGTTGACGCCCACTCGCCCATCCTCGACAGATCCCTTTGGAGTGCCTCACAATCCTCACTGATTTTCACCACCCTGAACAACTTTGTATCATCCGCAAATGTAGCCACTTCACTGCTTACTCCCATCTCCAAATCATTAATGAACAAGTTAAAAAGCAGTGGACCAAGTACTGATCCCTGCGGTACCCCACTGCTTACCCCCCTCCACTGAGAAAATTGCCCATTTATACTCACTCTCTGTTTTCTATTAATTAGAAATTAGCCCAACCTACTTCGCAGGGCTGTTGTGAGGATAAAACGGAGGGGCAAAACGTGAGTCACTTGTGAGGCAAAGGGCAGTCTGAAGAGGGGAAAGATCGATGGCAAAGCAGGCTGCCGTTTGGTTCCTCTAACCCATTCTCAACGTGGGCCGTGGTGTATTTCTAGGGAGCCACAGCAACTCCCGCATTTCTAGGGGGGGCCCACAAATAGACTTCTGAGGGGGCCACCAAGCTTAACTGCCAGGCCGTCGTGATCCTGGGTCTAGGCCGAGGCAGACTTGAGGCCTGCAGGCCCCGGAAGGCCTCAGCTAGGTTAGGCTGTGGGCCTACCATTCCCAGGTTCCCTCTGTGTCTTGTGATTGGGCGACGGAGAAACGGAGGGAAAACTGGAGCCAATCACAGGCGAAGAGGCGGAGCATGGGTAGAAAGCATAAAAGGCCTTGCAGCAGGAGGGAGGGTCTTCCCCGGTGTTCCCTCTAAGCTGAGTTAGTGTGAGCCAGCTCACAGTTTTTTAGCCTCTGGCTCACAGATTTTTGTCTTCGCTCAGGAAGGAGGGCTAATTGATGCAGTAGCCAAATCGCTCACTCACCACTTTTAATGTCCGTAGCTCACAAAGTAGAATTTTTGCGCACAAGTCTCCACAGCTTAGAGGGAACATTGGTCTTCACTCTTGGAGCTGGACAGAGGTCCCTCGCCCAGGGTGGCTTTGAGCCCAGCGTAATGGGAAGGAAAAAGGGAGACGCCTTAGGGATTTTTTTTGTTTGGTTGGTTTCCAGCTCCCATGTTTTACCTAATCCAATTTAATCCGTCCCTGTTAACGACCAGATCGGCAGACGTGAGCCGCGACTCACAAAAGCTCCTCCGCTGCCACAAATTTATATTTATTTATTTATAATATCGATTTGTATCCTGCCTAGCCACAGAACGGGCTCAAGGCGGCTTGCTAGTCTTCCAGGTGCGGCTGGGCTCTTGCTCTTTTCTGCTGCTACGGACAGACGAACACGGAGACCCATCTTGATCTATTGCCAAATCTGTTTAATAAACCATATTCTTGTTACTCTGCTGGTCCCTCACGCCTCTCTGGGCAGTGTCCCCTCCAAGCCGAGTTAGTGTGAGGTAGCTCATAGTTTTTTTAGCCTCCGGCTCACACTTTTTTGTCTTAGCTCAGGAAGGAGGGCTCCAGAGCAAACTAATTGATGCAGCAGCCAAATCGCTCGCTCACAACTTTAATGCCCGGAGCTCGCAAAGTAGAATTTTTTGCTCACAAGACTCCACAGCTTAGAGGGACCATTGCTTACTGGGCCATTCAGAAGGCCGGCATAGCCTGAAGAGGAAGTAGGAAGGCTGTTCCGGAAGCTATCCTTGGTTAGATGATGATGATAGATTGCATTTATACCCCGCCCTTCACTACCTGAAGGAGTCACAGAGTGGCTTAAAATCTGCTTTCTCTTCCCCAGTTTGGTTAAGTGTACGGACTCTAATCTGGGAGAACCGGGTTTGTTTCCCCACCCCTCCACTGGCACCTGGCTGGACGACCTTGGGCAAGCTGTAGTTCTGATAAGAGCTGTTCTCAAAAAAGAGCAGTTTCTATCAGAGCTCTCTCAGCCCCATCTACCTCCCAGGGTGTCTGGTGTGGGGAGGGGAAGGGAAAGGAGTTTGTAAGTTGCTCTAAGACATCTTTGGGTAGTGAAGGGTGGGGTATAAATCCAATCTCCTCTTCCTCCTCCTTCCCCACAACAGACACCCTGTGAGGTGGGTGAGGTTGAGAGAGCTCTTCTGCAAACTGCTCTGTCCAGAACAGCTCTGAGAGAACTTGTGACTGACCCAAGGTCACACCAACAGCTGCATGTGGAGGAAGAAGAAGATATTGTATTTATACCCTGCCCTTTACTACCCAAAGGAGTCTCAGAGTGGCTTACAATCTCCTTTCCCTTCCCCTCCCCGCAACAGCCACCCTGTGAGGTAGGTGGGACTGAGAGAGCTCTGAGAGAACTGTTCGTGAGAGAACAGCTCCAAATAACTTGTGACTGACCCAAGGTCACACCAGCAGCTGCAAGTGGAGGCGTGGGGAATCAAATAAACAGTGCAGATGGTAAATACCATTTCCCCCCCAGCTAACAGCAACTATGAGGGGGGGCCACAGAGGTAAATGAGGCTCGGGGGGGGTGAGCACAAAAAGGTTGAGAACACCTGCTCTAACTGCCCTCTCCTCACCCTCCTCTTGTGCAGGAAGCCACGTGGAGAAGCCAAGAAGTGTCGCAAGGTGTACGGGATGGAGAACCGGAGCATGTGGTGTACGGCCTGCCGCTGGAAGAAGGCCTGCCAGCGCTTCGTCGACTGAGCGCGGCCCCCTTCCGTGGGACGCCGGCGGCCGGCCTGCCATACCTGGCCCCGGTGGAGGGTTTTTCTTTTTTGATTGAACTGTGGTGGTGCCACTATCCGGGTGCGAGGAAGGAGGACGGTGGCGCTGGCGGCCCTTTTGCATCCTGGCGGCCCGCTTAGAGTGATGTCCGGGGCTTCCGGAGCCTGGGATTGGAAGCTTCCGGGCTTGCGTTACTTTTCTTTTTTTTTTATTGCTCCCCCCCCGGCTTTTTTCGGGTTTCCAGCACCTTTGGTCCGCCTGCACACGTGAATATGGAGCTTCCCTCTTGGAATAAGCTATTTCTGTTCTCTTCTTCCCCGGTCCCCTCCCCGGCACCCGTTTTTACCTCTGCTCCCCTTTGGCGCCTCTCAGCCTTCGGATGCCCCCACGCCAGGACGTTCCCGTGTGAAGGATTGAGCCGATGGATCCAAAGAGCCGAGTGGAAACACTGCCCCCCACCCCCCCGGAAGGAGAGGGAAGCAGGCGTTCTGCCGGGAGGGAGCATGAGTTTCCCCTCTCTGTTTTCGTGGGCGTCTCTTTTTGTTTGTTTGTTTTGCCAAGGGAGGAGGGGGCCAAAGCTGGCGTTCAAAGGAAAAGAAATGCCCGCTTCCTCTGCCCTGCCTACTTCCCTACCACCTATTCAGGTATTAGCTGCGGCAAGCTTTTTTCAGGGACGGAGAGATCTTTTAAAGGTGCCACATCTGATCCGGGGCATGGCCATGGTGAGGCCAAGCTGTGCTGTGTCCCTGGGATCCTGGCTTTCTGCATCTCATCGTTTGGAGACTCCTCCCCCAGCTTTTCTCACATGGGGCCTGCCAAAGAAGGCCCTGCTATAGGAAACGTGGAAACTTTTTTGCAGTCGAACGGAAGTGGCTCCCCCTGGTGTGATGGGATTCTCCTGGTCCGTTGTGAGGAATAAGCTATGCACGGGAAAGAAACGGGGTCTGTCCCCTAGAGATCTGGAGGGGATTTGCTTTACAAGTTATTCCGACCACGCAAAGGGACGCTTGCCCCTTCCGGCTGCGACTTCTGCATTCTCTTTCACGCTGGCAAGAGAGCAGGACCAGCGGCAGCTCTCCGTCTCGGGACTGGCTCAGGGTGGCGAAAGTTGGGACGCTTTTTTTGGTGGCGAAACGCAACTTTTTTTGCCATGTTGGCACAAAATTGGAATTACAGAATCTGGATGTTTTTCTTTTCTTTTTTAAAAAAAGCCTGACCCTTCTTATCCGGGAAGCTCGCCAAACGTTGAACATGAATGCTGTTCTGTAACTTGGCTCTTCCGCTTTTTCTCCTCTGTGTGTCTGAAAATGATGAGGCTCTCTGAAGCATTGCTTTTCCGGGGTGGGGATGGAGAGTTTCGGGGTGGGGAGTTGGTGTCTAGCAGTGTTGTCCTCTTCTGCACTTAAAATGCACTGTGTGTGTGGGAGGAGGGGGGGGGCAAGATCTCCATCACCCCACTGTGTCCAGTAGGGCACTATGGCTTTAAATGGTGGCTATCAATGCACAGGTATCCTTCTTGGATAGCTGGAGTGGGCTACAAGCTGTGTGGGGAAGTATTCCTGCAAGAAACAAGAGGTATGCTGTAGCTGTCTGGAAGTCCCTGGACTTTTCCCCTGGCTTCTAAGTTCCTGTTTCTTCGGGGGGAGGTCGTGTTCCACATGTCGCTTGCTCCCTCTACTGGTTGATTCGATATTACACTGGTTTACGTCCAGCATAAAAACCTGCTAAATCTGCAGGGAGATACACTGGACATAAACCGGTGTAATATCGAATAGACCACTAGAGGGAGCAAGACGCATGTGGTTCTATGGAACTTCGAAGCAAGTAAAATGGGACTGCAGAAAAGCCATGCCCTGAACATTTTAATTTGGGGGAAAAGGACATATTAGGGATCCTCCCCCCCCCCAAAGGCAGGCTGTTTTGAAATTATTTGTTACGAGCCCAAATCCAGTTCTTCCCCGTCCACGGAGCCCCTTGAGGTTTTTAAATACAAAAGTTGGCCTTGGCCTTTCACATACCTGAAACAGTCAGCTGGCCAAAGAAACGGGAGACCGTTTTTTCACAGCAAGGTGGCTGTTCACGGTGATCTAGGATATGGGGGGAGGGAACGGCTGGGGTTTTTTTTTGCACAATCCCCTGGGAGCGAGTCTCCGAATGAGGGGAAGGTGTGTAAGAGCTCATGTGCAACTGGTTAGTCCTTTCCGGGGCTGGGGGGGGGGGGTCGGTCTTTTAAAAAAGGAGGCCGAGTCGTTGTGGGAGCGAGCGCAATGCCAGAGAAGTGCCTGATGGGATCTTTGCTCTTTGCACTATGACCGGCTGGAACGAGGGAGACGTTTTGCGCTCTTCAGAGAAAGGGAACCGAAGCTGTAGCGTTTCGCCAAGGCCTCCTTCTGTTCGCTGGAACAGACCTTTGTCCTATTTTTTCCCCCTTCTCAAGAGTAGGTTTTCAGTTGTCCCAGAGAGCTACATTTCCCACAATGCAGGATGTTTCTTCCTCTGCTTTTCTCGTCTTACGTCTCTCTCTCCCTCCAAGCAAACTGCACTGTCTATGGAGAGAGGCGGTATCTCCCCCCACCCTCCCTTCCAAACTTTGCTTGGCCACAGTGTGAGCTGGACAAAGTCCTCTCTAATGCCAGCGTCGGGAGATAATCAACACTTCCCCGCTCAGCTCGGTTCAAAATGGCCTTTCGGGGAGGCTAACGTTGAAATCTTATGCACACACGTTTGCTCGGGTGTAAGTCCCGTTGAACTTGAGCAGGGGGCCTTGATTCTGAGTAAATATCCGCATCCTCTCGCACGGCAAGCCACTTTGTGTGTGTGCGTTGCAGAGGATTCGTTTTGTTTTAAAAAAAACACAACCTTTGAATTTGGCACAGAAGCTCAGGGTTTTTCTTGCAGTTTCTGGAAACCAGGTCTAGCAAGGAGAGGTTAGGGCTGTGATCCCGGTGGAAACAGCGGGACTGACCTCTGAGTAAACAGGGCTTGGGCCGCCTGAGCGAAAGCACATGTTCAGAACAATCACGTGGTTCAGCTGGGCTATACCACTGGAAGCGGCTTGGGGTGGGGTGCTGATTTCTCTGCGCTGTTCCCACAATACCCGAGACTTTGCATGGCACATGAAGGCTGAGCAGGATCTTCCTGATGTGTTTTATTTCCTGAAACGAGGGAGCATTCGAGAATGATCCCCCCCCCTCCCCCAAACACACACTTCAATGTGAAGTCCTACAATCCAGCAGAGGCAGCTGATCGTGCATGGCAGGGCTATCCCTTTTTAAATGGGCTGCCACCTTGTGGGCAGGAGGTAGAACAGCAGAGGAAGCGCCAGGGTGCTTTTCTCTTCCGGAATTCAGCCTGGTTGAAACCTTGGAGCGTCCGAACGGGGGGAAAAGTCCGAAACGAAGAGTCGAAACGATGGTTCCTTCTACTCTTACAATGAACAGGTTTAAAAGGATCACACCGATCCTGGTCTTTCCCCCCTACTTCAGGTTTTGGGACAGGTGTTTTAAGTCTGACGATGAAATGCCTTTGGTGAGAAACTGAATCAAAGCCAAAACTCGTTCTGGGGGTTCCCAACTGGAAACTTCAGTACCTGCCGTCGTCTCCGCAAAGTATGTAGCTGCTTAAAAGCGCCGGAGCAGGTACCAGCTAAAAGGTTGGCGACCCTATCTCCCCCCCCCCCCCCCCGCCCCAAGAAAAAAAAAATTATAAGTTGGGTACTTCAAGGATGTGCATTTATCTTTATTTTTTAAAAAAAGCAAATAAATTCTTTGGAACGAGCAGGGAGTGTTTGCTGATCTGCAGAGCCGAATTTTACAATCCGACGAACAGCGGGGGCCAAGCCGAGAGATTTTGTTGCCCCGGGGTAAGGCACGCCAATCCCTTTTCGGGGGCTGCTCCGCTGCTGTCTTGGAGCCAATGAGTGGCAGTGCAGGGCAAGGAACAGATACCATTCACTTCCCATACCCCTAATCAGGGCTTTTTTTGGGCAGGAACGCACAGAAACGGCGTTCTGGCTGGCTCCCGAGTTGGCCACGCCCAGCAGGAACTCATTAGCATAATAGGCCACGCCCAACAGCCGAAACCAATTCGGATTGGACACTTCGGGGTGTGTGGCCTAACATGCAAAGGAGTTCCTGCTACAAAAAAAGGCCCTGGGTTTTGACCACAAACAGGGTAAACAGAATAACAAGCAAAAGGTGCGTGTGGCTGGATGACCACACTTCTGGTAACATGGGGGTGCGGCCTAATGTGCTAATGAGCTGTGCTGTCAGGGGTGTGGCCTAATATGCTAATGAGTTTCTGCTGTTGGGTGTGGCCTATTATGCCAATGAGTTCCTGCTGGGCTTTTTCTACAAAAAAGGCCCTGCCCCTAATGGACAGGGAATGAGCCACACTCCAAAGGTGTATCAGTGCCCTCTTTGCCGGGCTGCCCCAACCAGTCCCTCGGGTGGTTTGTTGGACAGGAGTTGGCACCTTTTCAAGAGCTTTGGTTGCCCCTTGAACAACCCTTCCAGGTTGCAGCTGTGCCAAAAAGCCAACGGTCCAATGTTGAGAAATCCAGTGGGTTTTTGTCAAGGAAGGGGGGATGTACGCGGGAAGGGTCTCCAAGCTCTGGAGCTCGGCATGGCTCGACTAAAACGTCTGAAGTTTCTTTGTGCGTCTCAGATGCTTGAGGGGTCCTTTTGTCCCAAAACAAATATCATGAGCTCAGTTTTTAAAAAACAAAAGGACAGGTTCTGAATTTGGGTGAATGGGTGGGCACTTTTCTGAGTCAGCTTCTTCCTAAGTGTTCCGGTGTGTTGACACGCACAAAAACAGTAGCAAGACAGTCACAGAAGCAGAGTAAGGGCCCTCCTATCCAGGGGCAAGAGAAGAGAGAGAGAGATTGGATTTATCCCCCGCCCTTCACTACCCGAAGGAGTCTCAGAGCGGCTTACAAACTCCTTTCCCTTCCCCTCCCCACAACAGACACCCTGTGAGGTAGGTGGGGCTGAGAGAGCTCTTGACAGAAACTGCTCTTTTTCAAGAACAGCTCTGAGAGAACTATGGCTTACCCGAGGTCATCCAGCAGGTGCAAGTGGACGAGTGGGGGAATCAAACCCGGTTCTCCCATTTAGAGTCCACGTACTTAACCACGACACCAAACTGGCCATTCCTTACGTGCTAGAGAGCCCTTGTGGTGTAGTGGTTCAGAGCAGAGGGCTGTAATCTGGAGAACCGGGTTCGATTCCTCTCTCCTCCATGTGAAGCCTGCAGGGTGACCTTGGGCCAGTCCCTGTTCTCTCAGAGCGCTCTCAGTTCCACCTACCACACAAGGTGCCTGTTGTGGGGAGAGGAAGGCAAGATTGCAAGCCGCTTCGAGACTCCTAAGGTAAAGTGGGGTATAAGACCTCGTCTAGTTATTAAGCCAGCCAAGCTGATATTAAATCACTTTAATCGGATCATGTGGTGTTTCATCGACACGGTTTCACTTTATTTCGGCAGGGAGTTCTGAGAGTTGGGAGTACGTTGGCAGTCACGGGTTGCATGTTGAAAATCGCCCCCTAAACTTTAGGAATCCTTGAAAAGATTTCTGTCCTTTTTGGCCATTCAGTATCGAAATAAGAACTGCATTTCGGAGCTGATCAACTATTGAGTTTTTAGGTTATTAAGAACCTTGGATTGATGTATTTGTGGTCATTCGCCAAACTTCAGACATTTCCCCGGGAAGTTTAATTTACATGTAGAGCAGAGTGAGACGGTAGAGTGGGGTGGTATGAGGGATGGTAAGTGTTGTCTTACAAAATGCTCCCTGGCATTTAAAAAAGAGACTCCCTGGATGTAGAAAACCGGCTCAGCTAGATCTGTTTCCCCTGATGTACTAGATGAGTTGTGCAGGGAGTCTCCTCATGTGCTTGCTTGGGGGGAAAGATGGTGTTTTTCATCTGCAATCCAAAGGGGGTATAGTCCTGTGGCGTCCTGCTTATTGGAGAGACTGTTTCTCCTTTAAAACACACTCTGTGTACTTGAACTGAGTAGATTTTCTGCTGCCACCAGGAATTAAAAATTCCAAATCTCTCTATTTTGGTAGAATGACCTAATGTCTGGGCGCTTCAGAGGATTATTGTGGCCCTGAGGAAAGGAAGAAGTGTTCTGATTTCTGGGATAAGTTTAAACAAATAATGATTTATTTATAAAAGAAGAAGAAGAGATTGGATAAAAGAACAAAATAGGTTTCTGGGTATGTTTGAACTGTTGTCGAAGAAAGAAAATATAACTGACAAAAGTTTGGCATCACACACAGTCTCCCATATACCAAAACTCAACTCTGACAGATCTCTCTCTCTCATATAGCCACACAGGCTAAACTCTGCCTTTCTTAGCCGCATAGGCTAAACTCTCTCAATCAGCCACACTCCTCTCTTCAAGAACACAGAATCACCCCATAGAGACACCCCTCCTCCCACACTCTCAGTCATCAGCCAATCACATCACACATCTCCCTCTATCACTCTCCTTACATTACTGTGGTCACACTAAACATTTAAAGAAACACACACACCAAAACATGAAATCATTACACATCCACTCTCCTGTTTCAGGATTGCCGACTCATTCCACAAATGCTATGGGTCGGCTGTTAAAAGATCTGCAGCGGAATCGGGGTTCGGCGAACTCCACACTTTAATTGCCAGACGTGGTCAGCTGAGAGGGATCGGAGCCGTAAGCGTCCCCGTTCTTGCTGACCAAGAATGTCTGGACCGGAAGATACAGGGGCTGGAGAAGGAGAAAAAAGAGGGTAGATTCAGAGGCGGCAGTTTTGGGGATCTGTCCTCCAAGTTCCCTGCAATGAAACCGACAAAACTGGGTTTGCGGAGAATTAGACCACAAAAGATGAGCGCTCACTGCGATGAGTAAAACCTTAAATGTATCCTGCCAAAAGTTATGCATAAAAGTCGCTGCGTTCTCTATGAATGGATTTTGATTGCTGTACAGTTGAAGCACATTGAAGTATTCTCAGAAGGTATTGTTAGTGAGAATTCATTCTCAAGAAGATTGTGTACAACGTAATAGTAACCACAGTATATCAGAATACTGGATCGTAAAGATACCCCATATATACGGTGTTCAATTTATTACTGTTGAGGATTTCAGTTAGAAAATAAGTTCTAGAGAAGAAGAAAAGATTGGATTTATACCCCGCCCTTCACTCAAGTCTCAGAGCGGCTTACAAACTCCTTCCCCTCCCCACAACAGACACCCTGTGAGGTAGGTGGGGCTGCGAGCGCTCTTTTGAAGACTGCCCTTGAGAGAACAGCTCTGAGAAAACTTGTGACTGACCCAAGGTCACACCAGCAGCTGCATGGGGAGGTGTGGAGAATCAAACCTGGTTCTCCCAGATTAGACTCCGCGCTCCTAACCACTGCACCAAACTGGCTCTCTACTTCAAGCAGGCACGTTACGCTCTTAACGTAACATCTCCTTATGATGCTAGCAGCAAATATGACATTAGCAGAATTCATTTCAAGTTGGAAAAATATCGTGGGGGGACTGAAGACCCTTCTCCACATGTGCCACAGTCTCGAACCAAATCGGGCACCATGCACATGGGAATGGACTGACTATTTCACAGGACATGGGGGATGGGGGACCCTTGAACGAAGCCATAAAAGGATGCCTCCGAACACGGATTCGAATCCAGTCGCACCTTAGAAACCAACGAGCTTTTCAGGGTATCGGCTTCCAGCGGTCATGGCTCCCTTTGTTAGACCGACCCCGGCTCCCTCGGAAATCTTCCTCACCTGGAAGCTTTCTTCTCAGTGGGTCGGTGTTTAATTGCATGTCTGACATCCACGGCTATGTACAAAAACCATCAGGTTATATCAGTATCCATCGGAGAAAACCGGCACCTCTCCCTTGCTCATTCCCCTTTTGATGCCTTTCTAGTGGAGCCAGAGACGGGTTGGGCAGTTGGTTGGCGGCAGCTTTACAGGAAGATCAACCAGTGAAGAAGAAGAAGAGACTGGATTTATACCCTGCCCTTCACTACCCAAAGGACTCTCAGAGCAGCTTACAGACTCCTTTCCCTTCCCCTCCCCACCACAGACACCTTGTGAGGCAGGTGGGGCTGAGAGAGCTCTGACAGAAACGGCTCTTTTTTCAAGAACAGCTCTTATCAGAACTACGGCTTGCCCAAGGACATCCAGCAGGTGCAAGTGGAGGAGTGGGGAATCAAACCCAGCTCTCCTGGCTCTCCCAGATTAGAGTCCATGCACTTAACCACTTCACCAAACTGGCCCATTCCAGGCTGTGTATCAGGAGATAGAAACCATTTCCATCCGCCGTCAGCATGGGAGCAGGAACGGCTGCCTTCTGAGATCTTGAAATGGGGAGCGCAAATCAGATTTCCTAGACGACTGGGGGAGGGGGCATCTAGAATGTTATTGAATGTACCAGGGGTCATTTCGTAGAAAAAGAGGTTCAGGAGCTCATTAGCATAACCCATTAGCATAGATCATTTGCATATGCCACACCCCCTGACATCACCTGAAGGGTGTCAGAAGGCAACACCCACCGCTCAGGCTCCACCGGACTGTTTCTGATTGCTAGCTATTTGGGGGGAACGTGCAGATCTGCCCTACCAGAGGAGGGAGAGCTTATACCTGAATAAAACTTGGCCTTAAAGGTGCCACTGGACTGTCTTGGACCAGGGGGGGGGCTCTGCAGCTTACCTGGCTGCTTCTTGCTCTGACTGAGGGCTGCTGGGAGCAGGGGGCAGGGCTTGTTGCATGTGCCCGCCCTCTGGGCTCTTTACTGCCGGAGCTCCGCTCCTGTGCGCTCCCGCAGGAAATGACCCCTGGATGGTACAAATTCCAGCCACCCCCCCACCCTTAGGATAAGCCCCCAAATTGAGTCTGGTGCCCCTTTTTATGCCAGTGGGTGGTTCAAGTTACCAAGTTGTGTGCATTTGGGTATGGATTGGAGTGTGGGGTATGTTTGGCAAACAGTTGACTTTCCCTGGAGTCAGAAACTGGGCAGAATCATTACCCTCCTCAGCTACAATTCTGTAGGGTCACTGGACTCCTGATTACGCCCACAGTGGGCTATTCCTGTACCCAGAATGCTTCCTTACCCCCCCCCCATAACCCACAATTCGGGTGGGAAATTCTCCATCTCTTAGCAAGATCCTTTTAAAAGACTTTATACACAAATAGCAACTGAAAACATTCCTACTGCCACTGGGAGAGGGGAATGTTTTTGTTTGTATGAAGAAGAGAAGAGTTGGTTTTTATACCCCACCCTTTACCACCGGAAGGAGTCTCCGAGCGGCTTCCCTTCCTCTCCCCACACCTGTGAGATAGGTGGGGCTGTGAGAGCTCTGAGGGAACTGCTCTGGGGAGAACAGCTCCAAGAGAACTTGTGACTGACCCAAGGTCGCCCAGCTGGCCGCATGTGGAGAAGTGGGGAATCAAACCCGATTCTTCCAGATCAGAGTCCTGCTGCTTTCAACCACGACACCAAAATGGTTCTTATGAACTAACGGGGGTCCCCAGCGTGGTACCTGTGGTGCCGTGATACCCACCAACACCTTTCCTAGTGCCCATCAGGTGTTTTCAGAAAGCAGAATGGGGCCACGTGTGTCACTTGCCCGGTATGGCTTCCGATTGCCCACTGGTGGCTGGACAGAATTACATAGTGCTGTTTCACTGGCAGCTGCCCCCAAGGCAATGGTTTTATTCTCTCTCACTCCTCTTTCTCACTGTATTTTTAAAGTTACCTCCCCAGTTTGGTGAAGTGGTTAAGTGTGCGGACTCTAATCTGGGAGAACTGGGTTTGATTCCCCACTCCTCCACTTGCAGCTGCTGATGTGACCTTGGGTCAGTCACAAGCTCTGGCACAGCTGTCCTTGAAAAAGAGCAGTTTGTGTCAGAGTTCTCTCAGCCCCACCCACCTCACAGGGTGTCTGTTGTGGGGAGGGGAAGGGAAAGGAGTTTGTAAGCCGCTCTGAGACTCCAAGTGAAGGGCGGGGTATAAATCCAATCTCTTCTTCTTCTTCTTCTTCTCCCCTACACTTGCCCTTTCCCTATGTGTATGACAACAACCTCAGATAGGCAGACGATACCACTCTAATGGCAGAAAGGGAAGAGGACCTTAAGAGCCTCTTGCTTAGGGTAAAAGAGGAGAGTGCAAAAGTGGGCTTGAAGCTCAACATCAAAAAAACTAAGATCATGGCATCCGGCCCCATCACTCCTTGGCAAATAGAAGGGGAAGTCGTGGAAGTAGTGACAGACTTCA
>NW_015166500.1:232281-232487 GCF_001447785.1 Gekko japonicus
CTCTGGAGCCATCCTTCCTGAGCTGAGAAAAAAATCTGTGAGCCAGAGGCTAAAAAACTGTAAGCTAGCTCACACTAACTCAGCTTAGAGGGAACACTGGTTGTGAGTGAGACATTTGGCTGCTGCATCAAATTAGTTTGCTCTGGAGCTCTCCTACCTGAGCTAAGACAAAAATGTGTGCGCTGGAGGCTAAAAAATGGTGAGCT
>NW_015166500.1:232601-232764 GCF_001447785.1 Gekko japonicus
GATTACAACAGTAGGGTAGCCAGCCTTGGGGGTCTCCCACTTCTACAACTGATCTCCAGCCGACAGAGACCAGCTCCCCTGCAGAAAATGGCTGCTTTTGGAGGGTGGACTCTGTGGCATTGTACCCTGCTGAGGCCCCTTCCCAAGACCCGCCCTCTCCCAG
>NW_015166500.1:232958-235948 GCF_001447785.1 Gekko japonicus
GGCCACGAGGAGCAAGAAGCAGCCAGGTAAATTGCAGAGCCCCCCCGCCCGCCTTCAGGTACAAGCTCTCCCTCCTCTGTGAGGGCAGATCTGCACATTCCCCCTCCACCATAGCTAGCAATCCAAAACAGTCCAGTGGCACCTTTAAGAACAAGATTTATTCAGGTACAAGTTCTCCCTCCTCTGCAAGGACAGATCTGCACGTCCCCCCCTCCCCAATAGCTAGCAATCCAAAACAGTCCAGTGGAGCCTGAGCGGTGGGTGTTGCCTTCTGCCACACTTCCGGTGATGCCAGGGGGTGTGGCATATGCAAATAAGTTATGCTAATGAGTTACGCTAATGACCTCCCGCACCTCTTTGTCTACGAAACGACCCCTGCTTGTGAGCAAAAATCCTACTTTGTGAGCTGCTGGCATTAAAATTGTGAGCGAGCGATTTGGCTACTGCATAAATTAGTTTGCTCTAGAGCCATCCTTCCTGAGCAGAGACAAAAATGTGTGAGATGGAGGCTAAAAAAATTGTGAATTCGCTCACAACTAACTCAGCTTAGAGGGAATTATGCCCCCCACCCTTTTCTTTGAAATTAGCTTGATGGAAGCCACGGTACCAAGTCTGTCCATCTGCCATGGCCCAGGCTTTTCCTATGCACTTGGTAGCCTCTTTAAAGGGGAGGGAAAAAAACACACCTTTTCTTCCAGGATAATTACAGATTTGTAGGTGACTTTTTTTTTTTTGTACTGGCTGTGTGCTTGCACATGGCTGTGTGTGTGTGTGTTGTGCTCAGGTGTCCTTTTGTATCAGAGTAAGATGCTGAACTGCAGACTGGAACGTCGGTAGTTTGGCAGTTCGAGGCCCGAGCGACGCATGACGAAGTGAGCTCCCGTCTCTGGCCCCAGCTCCTGCCAACCTAGTAGTTCCAAAGCAAGAAACTGCAAGTAGATAAACAGGGACCACTTCAGTGGGAAGGTAACAGTCACGCCGGCCACATGACCATGGAAATGTTTTCGGACAGCGCTGGCTCTTCAGCTTGGAAGATGAGCACCGACCCTAGAGTCGATTTGACTGGCTTTCGAGCAAGGGAAACCCTTACCTTAAGTGTGCCAATCAAACTGAGAGGCTTTCTCATATACCCAGAAAAAAAATGTTTTCCAAGAAAATGCTTGTGGTATTCTTATTTTTTGGGTCTCTGGGTTCATAGGGGAAGAAATCAGTCTTTTATTTAACGGTGTGGAGGGTTTATCTAAGACAGGGCATCTCCAGCCAGTTTGGTGTCGTGGTTAAGTGCACGGACTCTAATCTGGGAGAACCAGGTTTGATTCCCCACTCTTCCACTTGCACCTGGCTGGATGACCTTGGGCAAGCCGTAGTTGTGATAAGAGCTGTCCTTGAAAAAGAGCAGTTTCTGTCAAGAGCTCTCTCAGCCCCACCTACCTCACAGGGTGTCTGTTGTGGGGAGGGGAAGGGAAAGGAGTTTGTAAGCCGCTCTGAGACACCTTTGGGTGGTGAAGGGCATGGGGTATAAATCCAATCTCTTCTTCTTCCTCGGGTCCGGTTTCAACACCACTTCTGCTGCCAGGGTTCTGCTTTGATTCAACAGGTCCTGTTTTTAATCCTGATGGGCAGGGGATATTGTTTAGGAGGGCGCGTCACTGGCTGAAGACGCCTAGCCTGACAGCTGGGCTTTAGACCCAGAGCGGAGTTGAGAAGGTCTTCTTTCCTGTTCCTACAAGTCGCTTCTTGTTGTTGTTGCATTTTAAAGAACAAGTGTATCAGTCTTAAACCTGGGGAAACGTGGTCAGTATCTTAGTCAAAGGCTCAGGTACGGAGAACAACACTGAGAGCGGGGGGGGGGGGGGGGAGCCGGCCGAAGCACTGCCCCCCTCCCTACGCTCAACAGAGGCACGGCCAACAATGTGAAAACTTGCTTACCTGGCACAATTTGGTAAACGCGAGCCACTGCGACTATGTGAAGCTTGGGCTCCCCCTGCTGCCCACAGGGTAGATGTGCACCTGAAAACAGGCCCTGGGCTCTTGCTGGCTAGCGGTGGGTACTACTGAGGGCAGCCTGGTCTTGGCCGAGTTTGAAATCGTGGGGTCCTAAAGGGGGAGGGAAGGCGGCGTGGGAAAGCGTGATCTCGTCAGATTTCGGAAGCAATGCAGGGTTGGTACTGGAGACCATCAAGGAAGACCCTGGCGTGGGAGGCCATGGCAGACCACCTCTGCTGGTGAGAGCCAGTTTGGTGCCGTGGTTAAGTGTGCGGACTCTAATCTGGGAGAGCCGGGTTTGATTCCCCACTCCTCCTCCACTTGCACCTGGCTGGATGATCTTGGGCAAGCCGTAGTTCTGATAAGAGCTGTCTTTGAAAAAGAGCCGTTTCTGTCAAGAGCTCTCTCAGGTGTCTGTTGTGGGGAGGGGAAGGGAAAGGAGTTTGTAAGCCGCTCTGAGACACCTTTGGGTAGTGAAGGGCGGGGTATAAATCCAATCTCTTCTTCTTCCTGATCTCCAGATGAAAGAGATCAGTTTGCCTGATGAAACCGGCCACTTGGAAGGTGGATGGTGGCATTTATACCCCGTTGAAGCCTCTTCCCTCCCCAAACGACATCGTCGGGCTGAGTTCGAATCCTCCCTTGACTGGACCTTATCATGGCAAATGGTTGGCCACAAACATTTTGGCTCTGGTCACGCTAACGGGGACTACTTGGAGCCAAAACTCCGTAGCTCAGCTGTCTAGCATGTGCCCCACGTGCAGGAGGGCTTGGGTTTAATCCTGGGAAGGTTCAGATAGCAGATGCTGAGAAAGGAAGCCAACTGAACTAAACTAAACTAAATGTGAGTAGTCAGTGTGATGCGGTGGCAAAAAAGGCAAATCCAGTCTTGGGTTGTATTAAAAGGGCCAGAGCATCGAAATCGCAGGTCACAGCCACTCTGTATACCGCTGTGGTCAGCCCCCCCCCCCCCCCCGGCGCCCTGTGGGAGTTCTGGGGCACCC
>NW_015166500.1:236312-240903 GCF_001447785.1 Gekko japonicus
CCAGCGCTCCCTCCTCTGCGAGGACAGATCTGCACGTTCCCCCCCCCCCACAATAGCTAGCAATCCAAAACAGTCCAGTGTTGCCTTCTGACACACTTCCGGTGATGTCAGGGGGTGTGGCATATGCAAATAAGTTATGTTAATGAGCTCCTGCACCTCTTTTTCTATGAAATGACCCCTGCTTTAAATATCTGAAAGGCTGTCATTTGGAGGAGGGCAAGGAGCTGTTCCAGGTGGCAGCAGAGGAGAGGACCCGAAGCAATGGGGTTTAAACTACATGCAGGAAGGTATCAGCTGGATATTAGGAAACACTTTTTCACGGTCAGGGTGGTTCAATGGTGGAATCAGCTGCCTGGGGAGGTGGTGAGCTCTCCTTCACGGGCAACTTTCGAGAAATGGCTGGACGGATATTTGTCAGAGATGCTTTAGGCTGGTCATGCCTTGGGCAGGAGGTTGGACTAGATGGTCTGTCTGGCCCCTTCCAACTCTATGATTCTATGAAGTAGACCGGGGAGGGGAGGGCATGTGGCCCATGGAATGCACACAGCCCTGCAGAGCCTTCTTGTGGGGCTTGTACTTGAACTCCCCACCCCAAATGTCCGTCTGCAGAGGGAGGGAGGGAGGGCAAGCATGCATTGCCTCCCAGACAAGGCGGGCTGGCTTGTGAACCGAATCTCTGTGCCCTAGTTGCAGCACCTTCTGCATGAGGAACGGCTGATGAGTCTGGGATTTTACAGTTCAGAAAAGACAGGACTAGGGGAGAACATGACAGAGGTTTATAAAATTATGCATGGGGCAGAGAGAGTTGACAATGAGAAATTATTTTCCCTCTCCCAAAATACTAGAACTGGAGGGGCATCCAATGAAGTTGATGGGCAGTAGGTTCAGGACAGACAAAAGGAAAGACTACTTTACACAGAGAGTGGTTAAAATGTGGAATTTGCTACCAGACAATGTCAGCAATAAGCAGCTTTAAAACGGGATTAGATAGATTCATGGAAGATAGGTCTATCAATGGCTACTAGGGATGGTGGCTGAGGGGAACCTCCATATTCAGAGGCATTAATCCTCTGAATCCCAGAGCCAGGAGGCAACATCGGGGGAAGGCCTTGGCCTCTCTGCCCTGTTGTTGGTTCTCCAGAGGAAATGGTTGGCCACTGTGTGAGACAGGATGCTGGACTAGATGGACCACAATTCCACAGTAGGATACTAGTTTCAACAGACTACATGCAGTAGTAAAGTCTACTGATTTTTCAGGCCCCAGGTTCAATCCCCGGCATCTCCAGCTAAAAGAGACCAAGAAGTCGTGATATGATAGACCACCCCCAGATACCCTGGAGAGCCACTGCCGGTCAGAGTAGACAATACCGACCTTGATGGACCGGTGGTCTGATTCCAGTATAAGGCAGCTTCACGCATTCATGTCTCTCGCCGTTTCCCTCTCCCTTAAAGCCCTTCTGATGTCTGCACAGCTGCAAGCCATCCATGAAAAGTACCCAAAGTTTCAAAGACCGCGTTGACAGTGAAAAGCCGGGTGATTGTAGCAGCAATATCCCCATTTATTGAAAACAGATTGTTGCTTTTTGCAAGGACGTCAGACTCACGACAAGGGGAAGGTAATGAAATGGGCAAGACCTCTGGCACGCCCTAGACAGGGAATAGATCCAGAGGGAGACAGGGAAGAGATTGTGGTGTCGTCTAGAAAAAAAGGCGTAGTTACCCAAAACAGGGGAGGAGGGGGAATCAGTACAACACAGTTGTTTTCCCAACTGACTTCTGGGTAGCAAAATCCTCCGGCGTCCCACCCCACACAAAATATTAAACATCACCCATACAAACACAGGTTTATAATAATATATAAGGTCAGTATAATATAGAATATTCCCAGCCAAAAAATAATAATAATAATAACAACAATGTTCAAACACGACCCTTCTTTCTTTTTGTCTGCCTTCGTTTCTTTAATAGACAGGTTTCAAAGCACGTTGAAAAATAAATATATATATATATATATTTGTGAAAGTACATACTCGCGCATGCATACGCGCCCACACAGCACCCTCACTACAAAGGAACCTTTTTTAAAAAAAAACAACGGCAGAATTCCAAAACCACACAAGAAGAGAGAATCTAAAACCTTTTTTAAAAAAAATCCATTAAGTATGGCTTAAAAGTCGCACGTGTCACAGAATGAGTCTTAAAATAAGATTATAACGTTGCAAAAAAAGTTATTCCAGTTTTTGTACTTTTTTCCCCTTGAATGTTTTTTTTGTTTTTTTAAAGAATCTTTAAATTAAGAAGGAAGATGTGCAATGCTGGAAGCATAAGAGACAGTGGCCGGCCTAAGACCTGGCTGCCTATTGCCTGAGTTACGGATCCAAAGGGAACGTGAGAGTCCTATAATCCAGTGCAAAGCCCCCCCATGCCGTGTACGCTGCCTCACAAAGGGGGGGGGGGGAGGCGTGCCGCATCTTTATTTTAGCAGCGCTTATGCGACGGCCTTGGGTAGAAGACCACCGTAGTGGGGCCTGCCTGGATTTCTCTTCCAGATATGGAACCGTTATAGATTGGAACCAATCAATGGCTTGAAAGGTGGGGGATGGAGAGAGAGAGATCTGTGGTTCCTACAAAGTCTCACCAGCAGGGATGCAGGAAGGTAATACTGGCGAAGGTGTGTGTGAATGAAGAGGGGGGCAGTTGCAGGCCACTGGGAGTGTGGGGGACCCTTGGCTGAGCGGTGGAGCGTCTGTGTAGCATGCCTGGAGGTGCCGGGTTCAGTCCCCGGCATTTCCCTCTGAGGGCAGGTATGAGGAAAAGACCTTTCTCTGCCTGAGCACCAGAGAACGGCAGTTGGACAGGAAGATGGTTTGCTGAGCTAGAGAGACTGTAGGGTCTGGCTTGGTCAGGGCCGCTGGGGTTGCCAGCGCCAGGCAGTGTTCCCTCTAAGCTGAGTTAGTGCGAGCTAGCTCACAGGTTTTTTTAGCCTCCAGCTCACAGATTTTTGTCCTAGCTCAGGAAGGAGGGCTCCAGAGCAAACTAATTCATGCAGTGGCCAAATCGCTCGCTCACAACTGTAATGCCACTTGCTCACAAAGTAGAATTTTTGCTCACAAGACTCCGCAGCTTAGAGGGAACACTGGCTCCGGGTTGGGAAATTCCTGGAGATTTGGGGGCGGAGTCTGGGGAGGGAAAACACCCTGGCGTTGCCGTAGAGTCCACCCTCCAAAGCAGCTGTTTTCTCCAGGGGAACTGATCTCCGTTGCCTGGAGATTGGCTACGATTCCGGGAGATCTCCAGGCCCCACCTGGAGTCTGGCAACCCTAAATCGGGCCATGCTTTAGCTGACGGTGCCCTTTTTTCTTTGTCCTGGGGAAGGAGAGTGGAGAAAGGAATATCCAGCCAGATGCCAGGCAGTGAGGGAGGAGGGGGTTTGGCCGGCGCGGGAGGCCCCAATCCCCACAGCCTACTCCTGTACAAGCCTACCGAGAGCGAATGACGTCGAGAGGATCGTCTCCCGCCCTGCGCACAGAGAATGGAATATATATTCACTACGTTTTATCTCGCTCTTTCTCCAAGGCGGCGCATACTGATCTACCAGCCTCCGTTTATTGACGACAACCCTGTGAGGTAGGTGCGGCCGGCCTGTGATCATACAGGGAAGTATCACGTCACAGTGGAAATTTAAACCCCGGTTTTTTTTTCCTATTTCGAAAGTCTTCTCACTCTATCCGTTACATTACTCTTCCTTCTTGAAGGGCATTTTGACAGATACAAACGTGTTAAAGCAGAATCTTGTCACTGAGGCTTTTTAAAAGATAAATCGGCGGTCAGATGAAGGTAAGAACGCTAAAAGTAAATCCTATGATGATGTTAGATCCCTGATTTTTTCTTTCTTTACAAAAAAACAGAAATAAAATCGTCTAGCTGTTCCTTCTCGGCGATGCTTAATGTAAGTCTTCAGGGTAGGAAGACGACGCAGATTCTGCAGTAAAGCGCCGGCTTCGTGTGCGGAAAGGCCCAGACCGGTCTTGGGAACCTCCCCCAGAAAAGCGTTGGGTCTCCCTAGAGAGATCCTAACCGGAAGATACAGTGCCGGGTTTAATGGATTCAGGATAAGGCAGCTTCGTATGTTAATAAAACAAAAAGTCAGCGATGGTTTTTTAAAAAAATGGCAGCAAGATGAAACCTGGACTCCCCTCCCCTCCCCAAGTTGCCAAGCACGGTTTAAAGCGGAGATTGGGGGGAAGAAACCCTAACAAAATCCCAGGTTGCAAACTGGCCCCGGTTCTAGCTTCCTTGATGATACTGAGAGACGAACCGCAATTTGAACCATTATCTTGGAGAAGCACGCGGGCTTGAGAGAGACGCCTGTGGAGTTTTGAATGGCGGAGAGGGATACGTTCACACACTTCTCCAGAACCGGGCACCACAGTCACAGGTAATAATGGAGGGGAAGAGGAGAAAGAGCAGAGGAAGGACTCTACTGGAAGTGAGCGCTGAGTGCCAGGAAATGCGACACTCTCTCGGAAGCAGAGAGCCACTGGGAGGAAATGCCACATGTGGATAAGAAGAAGAAAAAGAAGAGATTGGA
>NW_015166501.1:0-11228 GCF_001447785.1 Gekko japonicus
TACAAACATAAGCTCATATAGTTACAGCTGATAGAACATGTTCCCGGGCCAGCACATCAACCTGCTTTCCAGACAGCAAGGCAGAGTCCATGAGCACCCACAAGCGCTTACCTTCCTCCGCAACCTGTTCTGCATTGACTTTAAGACAAAAACTACTTAATGTGCATATTTTAAAAATGTACAGACTGCACAGAAGGTGATCAATCTCCACGTGGGGCTTGAAGTTCTCCCAGAATTACAACTGCTGTCCAGAATACAGAGATCTGTTCCCTTGGAAGAAATGGCAACTTCGAAGGGTAAAGTCTATGCGGAGCTCCTCCTCCCCCAACAAGGTTGCCAGGTCTTCTGTTATAGCGGAAGACCTCACACCCTGGCCTTTCTCAAGTACCTGGTAGCCCAACGGGATGGAAATAAGGCAACATTTGCCATTACGTTGATGGTGTGATGTCATTTCCGGGGGTTTTACCACAGAGTTTCCCCTGATTCCTAGAACAGTGTGATATCACCTCCAAGTTCAACCCAGAAATGTCATCATGCTGTTGTCATGATGGTGACCCCCCCCCCGCCCCCAGTCTCCTGCTTGGTGCCAGCCTTTGGCCGCACAACCCCAAACGAGAATGGAGGGATTGTCCCTCAAGCGAACAGTCATAGACGTCACCAGTCACCATTGACCTATTTGGAACCCTCTGTCCCACGTAAATATGAGATGGACTCACCGAGAGCCGTAAAGAGAGAGAGAGAACCGTTTCCTTGGTAACAATAACCATGGCGACTCCATTGACGCACGGGGCATTCATAGGCCTACCTCTTCCATCCTAGGAGTAAAATCACCTCACTTTTACTTCACAATTTGACCAATTTTTATTTTTTTAAAAAGTTACCTTTTGTTAGGGTTGCCAACTCAGAGTTGGGAATTACCTGGAGATTTGGGAGGTGGAGCCTGGGGAGGGTGGGGTTTGGGGAGGGGAGGAGCTTCAGTGGAGTATAATGCCATAGAGTCCACCTTCCAGAGCCGCCATTTTCTCCAAGGGAAGTGATCTCAGTCTCTTGGAGATCAGTTGTAATAGCGGGAGATGTCCAGCCATCACCTGGAGGTTTGCAAACCTGCCTTTTGTGTATAGAAACCTTTTTAAAAACATTTTATCTACACGAATGATGTACATTACGTACATATTCAGGCACCATTGTAGCCTGTTCCTCCACACAGTCTGTATTTGATTAAGTGTGCACGCAGAGAAAATCTTATACCCAGAATTAAACTATGGTCCTTTCCGCACTAGAACTTAAATCCTGGTTCAACCCTGTCCCTGAACTTAGGCCGAGGACCAACTGGCAATTTGAAGCGCGAGGGAGTCGTGGCAAAAAAGACCCGGAACAACTTGTTAACATCTCTCCTCTCTCCTTATATATAATTGAGTAAGAACATTCTATATGAACATTCTAAAATGCCCGCCTTTAGTGTTAGGCCGGAAGAACTGCCACTCAGAAGACGCTGGCTGGGTTGATTGGCTCCTTTGTGCAGTCCCGCCCAGCGTTCCAAGGTCTTTTGCATATGGAAGCTGATTGGACTTCACTGCATTCCACACCTCAAACTCACCCCCCTCCCCGCAAGGCAGTTGGAATGTCAGTTGCATATGGAACCTTCAAGGTCTTTTGCATATGGAAGCTGATTGGACTTCACTGCATTCCACACCTCAAACTCACCCCCCTCCCCGCAAGGCAGTTGGAATGTCAGTTGCATATGGAACCTTCAAGGTCTTTTGCATATGGAAGCTGATTGGACTTCACTCCTTTCCACACCTCATACTCCCCCCCCCCACGAGGCAGTTGGAATGTCTGGTGGTGTGTAGGTCCCAGGATCATGTTTTAAGAGCTGCCTGGGGGATTATGGACCATTCACACACTTTTAACCTTAACATACCTCATAGGGGGAGAGGAGAATGATGACAGTTGCTTTCCCTAGGCAGAGGCTGGGGGGGGGGAGTAAACTTGAAGACAGGCAGATAAAGGTTAGGCTGATGGTTGCCTGGAAAGGACATAGGGTTGCCAACTCCAGGTTGGAAAATTCCAGGATATTTTAGGGATGAAGCCTGCTGAGGGTGGGGTCTGAGGAGGAGGAGGAGGAAGAGGGGGACCTCAGACAGATACAATGCCATACTCCCCACCCTCCAAACAAGCTGTTGCCAGTCTCCAGGTGACAGCTGGAGAGCTCTTAAAGCTCTGGTGCTAATTCAAAGTGCTGCAATTTGTCGACAGAGTAGTGTTTTGGCAAATCTTTAGGAATTGTTTGGTGCATTTACGATGAGGCACCCACCCAGAGCCTCTGGCATTTTCTCACTCTGCTGGCATCAAAACCAATTTAAGGCAAAATAAGAGGCTACTGAGAGGGGAGGAGATAAAGTTGCCAGCTTTAGGTATGGAAAATCCTGGAGATTTGAGGAGTGGAGGCCGGAGAGGGGGACATCAGACAGGTTACAGTGCCATAGACTCCACCCTCCAACCCAGCTATTTGCTCCTGGGGAACTATTGTTGCCAATCTTGGCCCAGCACCCATCAAACCATTCTCTTCAACCCCCTGCTGTGCAGCTGACTTTCCCCTAGGGTTGCCAATCTCCAGGTGGGACCTGGAGATCTCCCACTGCTACAATTGATCTCCAGATGACAGAGATCAGTTTCCCCTGGAGAAAATGGCTGCTTTGGAGGGTAGACCATATGACATTATCTTTCCCCTAGGGTTGCCAATCTCCAGGTGGGACCTGGAGATCTCCCACTGCTACAATTGATCTCCAGATGACAGAGATCAGTTTCCCCTGGAGAAAATGGCTGCTTTGGAGGGTAGACCCTATGACATTATACCTGCTGAGTCCTTCCGCCCCCGCCCCCCCCATGCTGCCCTCTACAGAATCCACCCCCCAAAACTCCAGGTATTTCCCTCCTTATAGCTGGCAACCCTACTTTCCCCTCAGTGCCTGTTGGTAGGCAACTAAGTTTGGTCCAGTCACCTACTTTGCCCTTTGGGAGAAAACATATTGGGGCCAATCCTGATAGGGTTGCCAACTCCCGATGGGAAATTCCTGGAGATTTGAGGGATGGAGCCTGAAGAGGGTGAGGTTTGAGGAGGGGTGGGACCTCAGACAGGTACAATGCCATAGACTCCACCCTCCAAACCACTCAGTCCCTCATGGGGAACCATTGTTGCCAATCTCCAGGTGAGGGCTGGAGACCACTCAAAATTACAATTGCTCTGCAGAAGGGAGGGCGGAAGTCAGCTGAAGTCAAAGGGGCAGATAATGGTAGGTTGATGGTTAGCTGGGAAGGAGATGGGGTTGCCAACTCCAGGCTGGCAAATTCCTGGGGATTTGAGGGGTGGAGCCTGGAGAGGGTGGGGTTTGCGGAGGGGTGGGACCTCAGACAGGTAGAATGCCATAGACGCCACTCTCCAAACCAGCCATTTCGTCCTGGGTAACAATTGTTGCCAATTTCCAGGTGAGGGCTACAGATCACTCAAAATTACAACTGCTCTTCAGGGAGCAGAGATCAGTTCCTCTGGAGAAAACAGTGGACTCTGCCATTATACCCTGCTGAGGTCACCACAGCAAAATGACACAGTTTGCCCAAAGCCAGAGCACTCCCCCAGAGCCTCTTTCTAGATCTCGTTGTATTTATTTCCACAACGGGCTTTACTGCTAGTAAGAACATAAGAACATAAGAGGTGCCAATGTTGGATCAGGCCAAAGGCCCATCCAGTCCAACACTCTGTGTCACACAGTGGCCCAAAATACCAGGTGCCATCAGGAGGTCCAGCAGTGGGGCCAGGACATTAGAAGCCCTCCCACTGTTGACCCCCCCCCCAAGCCCCAAGAAGCCAGAGCATCACTTGCCCCAGAGTCCCTATCTATACCTTGTAGCTAATAGCCACTGATGGACCTCTGCTCCATATGCTTATCTAATTCCCTTTTGAAGCCGTCCATGCTTGTAGCTGCCACCACTTCCTGTGGCAGTGAATTCCACGTGTTAATCACTTTGGGTGAAGAAGTACTTCCTTGTTCCGGGTATTCCCGGTCACACTGCACCGACTGATGCGGGAGCATATCGGGGAGGAGGCGCAAGGGAGAGTTCGCACTGTTGGCCTGCCCCTGGCGGAGGCACAGCTGTAAGGCATGGCTTTTTTTTTTGGTAATCCAGAGATATGCGCATAAGTGCACAAGCGATTGCGGCTTTCCGCGTTCACACTTTGTTGGTGCAGGATGAATGCGCTCTCCAGGGCTTGCTACCACTTTCACCAGGTACTTTTTAAACTCGGGAGGCAAGCGCTACAAGACAGGCTGAGTATGACTGGGGAACGCCTGACAGATGTGCCTGTGTGAACGGCCCCTTTAACCCGTTTGTGAAACGTTTCTGGCACGTGCCTATCTTGGGGCAAACTGCCAGTCTGAACTCAGCCTTACATTCGACACGACACTCAAGTTCACCCCTGTAATTATCTCAGGGTATTTTTTGTTTCCACATTACATTGAGGTCACCCCAGTTTCTCCCCACCCCTGTCCCGGGATAAACGGATGCTGTTATAACCAGGGATAAATGCAAGGGATTGTGTCACAAGTTGAACTCTGATAAAACCAGGGATGAGATCCAAGTGTGGAAAGGACCTTTGTTGGTCTTATGTAGACTGTCCTCAGCCCTGTTTTCACCAGGGAGGGTGGATTAGAAATCTAATTTAATGGATAAATAAATAATGACAGTGCCACAGGACTCAGACTTTGTTGTGTGTTCTCAGGTTTGCAAGTGACACTTCTGCCTGTAGTGATACTATGGCTGAACGATGCTTTAAAGGAAGGGCTGCAGCGTCTCTCTGTTGCGTGGATAGATTATCCGGATACATTTGAGTTGAAATGTGCTTGAATTATTTATTTCATCATTCTTAGCATCTGGCAAAAGGCGGGATTCATACAGGCAGGGCAGCTGCTGCTTCGTGAGAGCAAAAACCTGCAGATCCCCCCTGATAAGGGAACCGTGAATGGCAAATCAATGAACTGATTCACGCCTTCATGGCAACAGATGAATAATTTACCGCTGGGCCCTCTTCACGTAAATGGGTTCTGTAACGACACAATTTAAAGCCAAAGGGAAAGCCTTAAGGACGAATCCCAGGCCAACTTTCATTTTAATCTATTTTATTTAAAGGTTAGTACTGTTCCTCCACACAGTCTGTATCTGATGAAGTGTGCACTCAGAGAAAAGCTTAAACTATGGTCCTTTTCGCACTAGACCTTAAATCCTGGTTCAACCCTGTTCCTGAACTTTGAGCTGCGGTGGCTCAAGTGGTTAAGACGCTGAACTGCAGGCTGTGGAAGGTCCAGTAGTTCAGCAGTTCGAGACCCGGGTGCCACATGATGGAGTGAGCTCCCATCTCTAGTTCCAGCTCCTGCCAACCTAGCCGTTCGAAAGCAAGAAATTGCAAGTAGATACATAGGCACCACTTCGGTGGGAAGGTAACAATGTTCCATGAGCCTTGGTGTTTAGTCATGCCGGCCACATGACCACGGAAATGTCTTCGGACAGCGCTGGCTCTTCGGCTTTGAAACGGAGATCAGCACCGCAACCCTAGAGTCGGATTCGACTGGCTTTCGAGCAAGGGAACCCTTACCTTTACCTTTTACTGTGCCTTAGGATTAGCCCCACTGGCGGACCTCCTGATGGCCCCTGGTATTTTAGGCCACTGTGTGACAGAGTGTTGGACTGGATGGGCCATTGGTCTGATAAAACATTGGCTTCCCTTATGTTCTTATGCTAACCCAAGGGTCATTTCGTAGAAAAAGAGATGCAGGAGATCATTAGCATAACTCATTAGCATAGCTTATTTGCAGAGGCCACACCCCATGACATCACCGGAAGTGTGTCAGAAGGCAACACCCACCGCTCAGGCTCCGCTGGACTGTTTTGGATTGCTAGCTATTGGGGGGGGCGTGCAGATCTGTCCCTCACAGAGGAGGGAGAGCTTGTACCTAAATAAAACTTGGCCTTAAAGGTGCAACTGGACTGTTTTGGATTGCTAGCTGGGGGATGGGGGAATGCGCAGATCTGTGCAGGAAGGAAGGAGGGAAAGTGGGAAAGAAAGAAAAGGAAAGAAGGAGGGAAAGAGGGAGAGGAAATAAAGAGGGAAAGGGAGAGAAGGTGAGGAAGAAAAAAGGAAAGAAAGAGACTTCTTGCTCCTCGTGGCCTGGGGCTGCTGGGAGCAGGGGGTGGGGCTTGTTGTGCCCGCCCCCTGGGCTCTTTACTGCCGGAGTTCCGCTCCTGTGTGCTCCTGCAGGAAATGACCCCTGTGCTAGCCAAGGAAGCTCGAGCTGCTTATCTCCAGACTACAGAGATCAGTTCCCCTGGAGAAAATGGATGCTTTGAAGACTGTGTTCTTTGGCATTGTGCCCCATTGAGGTCCCCATCCTAAACAGCCTTGGTTCCCTTGGGGGCACTGGAACGATCCAGGTGGGCTGGAACGATCCAGGTTCAGATCCACAAACTGCATCATTTTGTCCACTTCTTGAAGGTAGATGTCTGGGGGGTACTGAGTAATTTTTCTTCTGAAAAGGAGGCGAAAGGCCACATAGGTTTGGGAACCTCTGCTCCACAGGTTCCGTCCACAAATTTCCAGGAGTTTCCCCACCTGGAGCTGGAAATCCTGCCCCCTCCATCCCCTGCCGGTGGCCGGGGGGGGGCATAGCAACTCTGAAGGAAGCTAATACTAATTAAACATTGGGTTGTAAATATAAATTACCTAGTCTGAAATAACATCAGTGAGACAGTCATCAGGTTAACATGTCTACCAGAATTCTATTAACGTCAGGCGAAAGAAAGCCATCTAAAGAGTCCGTCTGGAGATTTTGGGGGCGGAGCCTAGAGAGGGCGGGGTTTGGGGAGGGGAGGGACCTCAGCAGGGTATAATCCCATAGACCCTATCCTGCAAAGCACCCATTTCCAAGTGGTCTTGGTTGTCTGGAGGGCAATTGTAATACCGGGAGATCTTCATGTGCCACCTAGAAGTTGGCAACCCAGCCTGTTGCCTTAGAATCATACAATCATACAATCATAGAGAGTTGGAAGGGGCCATACAGACCCTCTAGTCCAGCCCCCTGCCCTATGCAGGACCAGTCTAAAGCATCTCTGACAAATATCCGTCCAGCCTCGTCTTGAAAGCTTTCGTTGAAGGGGAGCTCACCAACCTCCCTCCACAGCTGAGTCCACCTTTGAACCACTCTGTGACCGTGAAAAAGTGTTTCCTAATATCCAGCCGATACCTTTCTGCATGTCATTTAAAGTCGTTGCTTTGGGTCCTCTCCTCTGCTGCCAACTGGAACAGCTCCTGGCCCTCCTCCAAAGGACAGCATTTCCAATATTTAAAGAGAGCCATCGTGTCCCCCCTCAGTCTCCTCTTCTCCAAACTAAACATTCCCAGGGCCCTCCGCCTTTCCTCGTAGGGCTTGGTCTCCAGAGCCCTGATCATCCTGGTCACCTTCTTAAGGTGTGTGTTGTCTGGCTCTTCTACACCATCTTAGGAAGAATTTTACAGTGTCTACACAGGGAGGTACTACCGAGAAGGCCTCGCTTTACCCTCTAATTAGGATTTCCAACCTCCAGATCAGACCTGGGGATCTCTTGGAATTACAACTTCTCTCCAGACAACAGAGGTCAGTTCGCCCAGAGAAAATGACTGCTTTAAAGGGTGGATTTTATGGCATTATGGCCCACTGAATCCTCTCCCCTCCCCAAACCCTGCCCTCCCCAATGCTCAACCCCCAAATCTCCAGGAATTCCCCAACCTGGAGCTGGCAACCCTACCTCTATTGGATTTCATGTTTGGGTTCAATCCTGAGTTGTACAGGGTCTCCCTTCGGAAGGTTTCCCCCTTCCATCTTCTCTCTTAATCCTCAGCGCCAGAGATTTCTGAAGGCTGTGCGATATACATGACGGTATTTTCTGCTTTTTACTTATCGTTGGTTTGAAAAGAGAGACGATATGGCTACTTCCACACATGTTGTCTAATCCCTTTTCGGTGCCCTTATCGCAGTCATTTGCAACTGGGTTTTCAACGCTGGCCAACTCCAGAAAGTAACGGTAATCATTTTAAAAGGAAGAAAAAGGAAATTATTTAAAAACTAGGAGCCAAACTCATTGTAAAAACAATACAACGAGCTCTAGACTGGGCCGCAGGCGGCTGTCTGTCAGGACAATGGCCCATCTAGTCCAACACTTTCACACAGTGGTCAAAAACACCAGGTGCCATCAGGAGGTCCAGCAGTGGGGCCAGGACACTAGAAGCCCTCCCACTGTTTCCCCCCCCTCCAAGCACCAAGATGACAGAGCATCCCTTGCCCCAGACTGAGAATGCCTATCTATACCTTGTGGCTAATAGCCACTGATGGACCTCTGCTCCAGATGCTTATCTAATTCCCTTTTGAAGCCGTCCATGCTTGTAGCCGCCACCACCTGCTGTGGCAGTGAGTTCCATGTGTTCATCACTCTTTGGGTGAAGAAGGACTTTCTTTTATCTGTTGTAGCCACATCTTCTCACTCCTTGCAGAGTCCGTTTCCCTGGAATATGTCGACAGAAGCACATGCATTATAAAACCGTATGAGCCTCTAGCTTGGAATGCATGGCACTCCATAATATAATGACGGCCCCATGCATTTAATTAACCATCATTTTATGACCCTAAAACAAGTGGATTATTCTTTGAAACAGATGGTACAGGTCGTTTTTTGTCACTGGGTGGCCATTTGTTTATGAATGATTAGACACCTTGAATGCAGAAAAAGGCTAGCCATAGATTTAGAAATCACCTCCGTTGTTTTCAAGGGGCTTTTCCTGCATTCTCTCTGTGTATGTTAGATGGGTTTTTCATTTGAGATGGGCACGGAAGGACCGATTTGATCCCATCTGCCTCGCCTAATCAAAAAGGGAAGAATACATGCTTTCCCGGCAGACAGATATATAGTCTGCTCAGGCAATATATGTCTAGCATCGGAATTGTTTGCATTTGGTAATATGCCACAGCGCGGGCAATTTTATGGCTCCCCAACCCCCCCGCACGATTTAGTTTCAGAGCAATTGCATAGTTTTATATGCAGCTTGTAAATGCAAAATTGGTATTCTGGCAGGAGCCTGGTGACTTTTGCTACAAACCAGTCACTCTTGGGGTGCGTTCAGACGGGCTGTTTAATCCGCTTGTGACCTGCCTCAGAAACAGATTTTATCTGTGCGATCACACCGACAACATCTGTCTCCCTTCCCCAGGTGTTGCTTTCCGGCTCAAAACCGCTTTAACCCAGAATATTTTGATACCAGGTCCCCAAGTGGTGTTTTCCTGATTCTCCGGTTCCAGCCACATTTTTCTGACATCTGATCGCTCCTGCGGTGTCGAGCCACTTCCTGTGGCAGTGAATTCCAAGTGTTAATCACTCTTTGGGTGAAGAAGTACTTCCTTTTATTTTTTTTTTAAATAGTTGGTGGTGTGCGCATAGGCGGAGGTCCGCCACCGCATTATTAAAAACAATGTTTAAACGGTGCCTAGTTTTAGTGTTTAGACGAGTGATCTCACGGTGGCCATTTTAAGGGTAAACATTTAAAGGGTAGTGTTCCTTTAAAGTTTAAAGGGAAGTGTTTGTCAGCTATGCTGCCATGGGGGTGGGGAGGATGGTTGTATTCTAAATTGCTAGTGCATTCCTTCTGTGCTTCTTTGCTGCTGTAACACTTATCTATAAGTTCTGCAGGTGGGGATGTTGATGTCTGGGTTTCTCGGGGAACGTGGGAGAGAGTTTGGTTCCCAGCTTCAGCACTAAACGGCCGGAGCTCTTTCTCCCGTGTGCGGGAGTGTGGCTCATTGGCAAGGCCAGTGGGTGGGTGCACATGAATACCCCATATCCTATTATGCCCCATGGGTAGCCATCATTCTTAACAGTGCCTATGTTAATGCATCTATAGCTCTTCAATAAAGTATTACCTTTCCTGATAAGCGTGTATTACATTGTTGGCTGTGAGTTCTGACAGTGTTACAGCAGTCGGGTTGAAGTGGAAATCGCTGTTCGGCGCACACACTAAAATTTTAGTTCTACAGATGTCTGCCTGTGCGCATGCCCAAACTGAGAGAGAGAGAGAAAACAACAACAGCGACGCACTCTCCCACGTGTGGACGGCGGGGAGTGATGTGGCTGCACAGCGGTCTGGAACAAGGAGGTGAGTGTGATCACAATTCTCCAGGTTAAAAAAGACTGCATCAGGGCTGGAGCAATTTAAACCGCTCCCAGCACGCCATCTGACCACACCCTTGGAGTTCTGTAGAACCACATATTGTAAGAAACACTGGGCTTGTGTCAAAAAAGAGCAGCAGCAGCTAACCCTGAGCCCTGGATCAGTGGTAGAGCATCTGTTTGGCTTGCAGAAGGTTCCAGGTCCAATCCTTGACATCCCCAGCTAAAAGAATCAGATAAGAGATGATGTGGAAGACAAGGCCAGCATCAGCATTTCCCGGGGTAGGGCAGTTGCCATGGCCCAGGGATTCTGGTGGGGCTCACTGTTGGGGATTCCAGGTCTTACTTTTCCCACGGTGGAGGGCTCCTTGCTCCTCCTCCTCATGCCACGGCCATGACATGGTAACACTCTAGCATACGGGGCAAAAGCGCTATGATAACCATGGAGTTTCCTCCTTGCTGCTGGGGCCCAGGGATTCTGGTGGGGCTCACTGCTGGGGTTTCCAGGTCTTACTTTTCCCACGGCGGAGGGCTCCTGGCTCCTCCTCATGATGCCACGCCGATCACACGGTAACACTCTAGCATACGGGGCAAAAGATCTATGATAACCATGGAGTTTCCTCCTCGAATGCTAGAATCATAGAATCATAGAGTTGGAAGGGTCCTCCAGGATCATCTAGTCCAACCCCCTACACAAGGCAGGAAATTCACAACTACCTTCCTCTCCACACCTGCAATGACCCCTGATCCACACCCAGAAGATGACAAAAAAAACAACCTTCCAGGCTCTCCAGCCAAACCGGCCTGGAGAAAAATGGCTCCCTGACCCCAAAGTGGCCATCAACATTTCCCTGGGCGTGTCAGAAAGGGCCACGAGAACTAAGCACTGAGGCGACCCGTCCTGCCCTCTCTCTCATGATCTGCCTCAGTTCACAGAATCCGCATTGGTGTCAGATGAGGCCATCTAGCCTCTGTCTGAGACCCTC
>NW_015166501.1:11289-70614 GCF_001447785.1 Gekko japonicus
AAAACTCTTCTGATTTAATTTCAATCTGAGTGTCGCCACGTGATGGTCCCAGCATGATGACATCACTGTCGGTGACATCATCACATGGGCGGCACCCTCATGGGACACTGTTGTTCAGGGGTGGGGCGGATTGGGACCCCAAAGTCGGGGGATCCCCTGCTCCAACGGGGTGTGTGTGTGTGATGGCAACCATACTCAATGCCAATCAGGCCTGTCGCTAGGAATTTTTCTGGGGGGGATGTCTCTGGGACACCAAGTGGGGTGCCAGGTGGGAGGGTGCAAATCTAATTAATTAAATTAAGGCAGCTATGGCGAAAAAGGGGTGGCCTCACAAGGTCTTTCTGTTTCTGCAGCTGGCTTCTCCTGCTCAGAAAGCTTTGAAAGGAAGCATCGGGAAGAGCCAGTGAGGTCACATGACCTCCCCGCCACCCTGGCTCCCCTCCATCATGTTGGAAATGTGTGCGGTACAAGGTCTAGATTCCAGTCATTATAGGGTTAATCTGTTGTTTACCTTCTGTGCTCTTGTTTAGCCTGACCCGGAAGGGAAAGGAGTTTGTAAGCCCCTCTGAGACTCCCTTGGATAGTGAAGGGTGGGGTATAAAGCCAATCTCCTCCTCCTCCTCCTCCTCCTCCTCCTCCTCCTCTTCTTCTTCTCTCTCCCTCTCGCCCCCTCCCCCTCTCTCCCTCTCAGTTACTCTTTATCTGTTATATTTAATGGTTTTCAATATTATTTTTTAACATCTCTATCCTCTATCTATTTATCTGTCTGTATATACATCTGCACACACTAGGGTTGCCAGACCCCCACCAGGGGGGGAACCCCCCCCATTTTGTGGGGTGCCGGCGGGGGGGGGAAATCCCACCCCCATCTGGCCCCAAAGGCACCATGACGACATCACCTGGAAGTGATATCATCAAATCGCCAATGTCACGCGGCAACGCTCTAGTTTTTTGGCCGAACTCTGTGGTAAAATCGTTTACAAACCATAGAGTTTTGCCCCAAAACTAGAGTGTCCCCCCTGACATTGGCATCATGATGGAAAAGTGTGACAGAAATGGGTGGGAAAGTGGCATAGAAATGTTTTAAGTAAGTAAATAAATAACTCCTTGGGGTATGCACAACATTTACGAATGGTTTTGAAAGTTTCAGAAGTTAAGACGAGGAAGACAGTGCAGATAAATAGGCGGCTAGCTAATATAAAACGCGAGTCATTAGGAAGGATTCTGAGTCATTCATTGATTAATGGATACCGGTTTTTTGTTTTAGCTTCACTTGGAGTCTGAAGAAGGCAAGGTCTTAATTTCATTTTAATGAAACGCTACAGAGAGGCAGACAATAATAAAATAGATAATTGGGAGGAGAATAATTAAAACCTTCTCTGCACGTCATTCATTTGGCCTAGGAGGCAGGGGAAGGGTATACGACTGCCAGTCAGTCGGTGAAGGTTAAGGGGATTCGTTCTGAGATTTCAGGTTTCCCATGGCTGGCCTGGGCTTTACGAAAAAGATTTCACAGGATACGCTGTCAATGTCTTCAGAGCACATTCAGATTTTCAAAAGACACATCAATCCAAACTGACGTTTGGCAGTGATAAATGGAATAATGGATCTTGATTGCACCTATTTTCTTGACTTTGTAGGGCAAATCTCTCTTTAAATTACAGAGGGTCTTTGCTGTGCCAACTTCAAGGGGTTCATTTTGTTGCAGGTTGTAATATCTGGGACTTAAAAGCACATTATCTCCCATTGAACCTCCTTTCATCGGATGACGGAACTCAAGGGATGGCTCACAACTTTGATTTTTTTCCCTTTGACTTTGAATAAACCCACTGAGACAAACTGATCAGTGGCTTGACTTCCTTTCCCTGACCAACATATGAGCTTTACTATTGCAGCCTTCTCCTTCCTGTTCCACTGGGAAACTTGGCTTCTGCTCGCTTTGAGGACTGGCAAGCTTCTGCCAACCCTTCTGAGTTTGAAGCATTTTGCTCCTCACATTTTGGAATACGTGTGAGTAGGGATGTGCATTCAACTGGTCTGAACCGAATGCACCTTCAAAAATGGCCCATTCGAGCCCCTTTTGGGCTGCTGTGGGCCGATTCAGAATCTCTGATCTGAATTGGCTTGCTGCCGAATTGCCGTCGAATTTCGGCAGCAATTCGGCCCCATTATATCCTATGGGCCATTTAAGTCAAGGGTGAAAACACAAGGTATATTCTGGGGGCTGGAGGGGAGGGGGTTTGAGGGAGATGCTCCGAAGTCGCAGGGTAGCTGCTGGAGCCTCTCCCCAAGATACCCACCAAGTTTCAAGAACATTGGACCAGGGGGTCCAATTCTATGGGTCCCCAAACAAGTTGCCCCATCCCCTCCATTGTTCTCAATAGTGGGGGGGGGAGTTACTTTTTTCCTACTATAGAGAACAATGGAGGGGATGGGGGCAACCTGTTTGGGGACCCATAGAATTGGACCCCTGGTCCAATGTTCTTGAAACATGGTGGGTATCTTGGGGAGAGGCTCCAACAGCTACCCTGCGAGTTTGGAGCCTCTCCCTCAAACCCCCTCCTCTCCAGCCCCCAGAATATACCCTGTGTTTTCACCCTTGAATTCAATGGCCGATAGGATATAATGGGGCCGAAATTGACATTCGGCTGGCAAAAGACTCCCGAATTGATATGCAGGAGTCTTTCTGCTGGCTGAAATTGATTCTGCCCAATTTGGCCGAATCCAAATCGGGCCAAATATTTTTATTTATTTTTTGCACACCCCTACGTGTGAGTTTTCATGACATTTTGGACTCCATATGAAAATGCTTATCCTTGACTCTGATGAAGATTGGAAACATGACCTTACCTGGGAGACATGTTAGTTTGTCGGAAAGTCATATCATCCACAGAAAGATATTGATAGCCCTGCTGTTAAAACCATTGCTTGTCAAAAGCACAAAAAACACAAGTCACAAATCTTGATGCCTGGATTTTTCCTTGAGTTAAGAACATAAGAACTTAAGAGAAGCCAATGTTGGATCAGGCCAAAGGCCCATCCAGTCCAACTGGATCATGTCACCCCTCAGCCGTCATTTCTCTAAGCTAAAGAGCCCCAAGCGCTTTAACCTTTCCTCATAGGGAAAGTGTTCCAACCCTTTTATCATTCTAGTTGCCTTTTTCTGCACTTTTTCTAAAGCTATAATATCCTTTTTGAGGTGTGGTGACCAGAACTGCACACAGTATTCCAAATGAGGCCGCACCTCATTTGTTCTGTATGATGTTAAGCAACCTTGTTTGACCTGTATTCTGTGTTTTGCATTTTGTTAAGGCTTGTCCTTTGACCTGGTACACACATACCTTTAAGATTTATTTCAGAAGGCACATCCGTATACATGTGTTCAAAGTTTCACTTTATAAGGTTTCCTTTTATTAGTATCGTCTTTAGCTTTGAAATAATTATCAGACAAATAAGCTTGCATAAGTCTTTAGATGTAGTTGTTAGAAATTGCTTTTTTACAGTGTACTTCGTTCCGTGTGCCTTGGTGTTTAGTCATGCCAGCCACATGACCACGGAAACGTCTTCGGACAGTGCTGGCTCTTCGGCTTTGAAATGGAGATGAGCACCGCAACCCTAGAGTCTGATTCGACTGGCTTTCGAGCAAGGGGAACCTTTACCTTTTACCTTGTTTCCTTGGAGTCCCCAGGCGGTGGCTGGAGACCTCCTGGGTTTACAACTGACCTCCAGGCAGCAGAGATCAGTCCCCCTGGAGAAAAAGGCCCCTTTGGAAGGTGGACTCTGTGGCATTATATACCCCGCTGAAGCCCCTCCCCTCCCCAAACCCCACCCTCCTCAGGCTCCGCCCTCAAAATCTCCAGGTATTTCCCAAACCAGAGCTGGCGCCCCTAGCTAGGTGCCTTTTTCAGCCCTTGTGCAGGAAAAAAATAATTTGCCATTTGTGTAAAGGTTTAAGCATTCTTTTTCATGTCCGTATACTGTCTTCCCATCTGCCCCCTCCCTCACTTCCCGGCTGCACCCCTCCCCACCCCTTCCTTGGTGCGTGTGTGTTTTTTTCCCCTCCAGCGTTGCATTGCAATGCAATAATAGCCCATCGTTTACTGGACACAACAATGGGCCATCGTCGACCGGCGTTTAGATATCCTTTTACATGTCCGTATGCTGTTTTCTCATTTCTGTTTGGAATTTGCCATTTGTGTAAAGCTGTAAGCATTCTTTTTCATGTTCGTATACTGACTTCCATACGTCCCCCCCCCCCCCCCCCGCCGCCCCGAAGTGCATGCTTTTCGTGGGCATCCAGGGTCAAAAATTAAAGGGACCAATCAGCGTTTCAGTGGACTTTATTTGTGGGTGTGTTGCGGACCAAGGGGGGAGGGGTGTAATATATTCAGTCCCGATCACGTGGCAGACGGGGGCTCCACGCGGTCCTGCTATATCTTCGAGCTTCACTTCAGAGAACAATGGACTAAGCGGATGCTAGCCCGCACCAATCGGAGGGCTAGGCTCCTGGCTGAGAGCCCATGGAACTCTTGGCCACTGTAAATAGCCTATTACAGTGTGGGGGTGTGTTTTGGGTGGTGGTTTCACTCAGAATATAAGCCAGCCTGTGAGCCGGCTAAAGTTGTCTTGTTCTGCACTAATAAAAGTATGAGAGCTGTAATCACTCGTCCGTCTCAGTACTTTTCAGGAAAGTTCCTTGCTCCGGAAGAAGACTTGCTGTTTAGCTGAGGGGAGTAGCAAGAACCAATCCATTATGTCTGGATTTGAGCCCTTCTGCAGAATGCGGTTACGTACGCTACTTGTGTACATGACGGCTCACATCTCTGCTCGTCTATCTGTTAGGTTTGTGTTTTATCCAACTATTTGTTCCCCTGGTCGATAGATAAATCCGTGCTTGCCATAGCAACGACCGCATTAACAATTCTGTTTCTGAAATTGCAAAACAGTTTCTAAATGTGGCACATCAATATGTAAAGTGAGCTCTACTGGGGGATTTGGGGGGAGCATTGTTTCACTGTGGATTGAGGGTATGTCGGGAGAGGCCTCTCTTATGACATGAACAAAACAAAGGGCAACTGAACAAGCAGGATGTACCCATTTGCCAAGCCCCATTGATATGAAGGCGGCGCTTTCTTCCCTGTTCCTGTCCACACTGCAGTTTTTAAAAGGCCCGAAATCAAGCAGGGAATCAATGTGCTGGATCCAGAGAAGTGCAAGCAAAATGAAAATGGCCATGACCTCTATTTCTGCACACGCTCGTACAAGAGCTTGCATGGAAGTGCACACAGCACAATCCAAGGTAGTTTCTACAGTAGCTTCGATGCTTCTCAGTTGCGCATGAAGTTGTGCATGTTTTTTCATAAGGAGAACATTTTTGATTGATCTTCATTTTTCTCATGCAGTACTATATCATGGGGGGAGGGGGGAAACAGACCTTTTCGTAAACGGAAGATTAGAATTTGTTACAGGGAACGGAATCTCCTTCCCCCCCAAATTCACTCTTTTAGGTGTGGCCATTGATTCACCCTCTTAGAGGAATTTCTCTTTTGATTTCTCCTTGTACGCTTACATTACACCTCTATATGCCCATTTGTAGAGTTCAGCTCTTGCAGAGTTTCTTTTTTAAATGTTACACGCTTCACAATGGTGCTGTATCAGGGGAGCCGGTTTGAGAAGACATTGTCTCTGAGCATCTGCAGAGTGAAATTTTGAAATTTTGCAGAACTTTGCTTCTGGCCCGTACTCTCTTCAAATGTCTTTTTTGATCTAAACAGAACTTATTCAAAATAAACTCCAAATACCTTAAAAAAAAATAGTCATGTATGGCTGCAAGAGTTGGACTATAAGGAAGGCTGAGCGCCGAAGAATAAATGTTTTTGAACTATGGTGCTGGAGAAGACTCTTGAGAGTCCCTTGGACTGCAAGGAGATCAAATCAGTCAATCCTAAAAGAAATCAACCCTGACTGTTCCCTGGAAGGCCAGATAATGAAACTGAAGCTCAAATACTTTGGCCACCAAATGAGAAGGGAGCACTCACTGGAGAAGACCCTGATGCTGGGAAAGACTGAAGGTCAAAGAAGACGGGGACGGCAAAGGATGAGATGGTTAGAAAGGGTCATAGATGCAACGAACATGAAATTAAGTGAACTCCGGAGGATGATGAAGGACAGGAGGGCTGGCCTGGTGTGATGTGGTCCATGGGGTCATGAAGAGTCAGACTCAACTGTGTGACTGAACAACAACAACAACTAAAAGGAAGGAAAGAAATGGATTGTTGGATTTCAGGGGGAAATTGGGTAAAGAAGAATTAAGATAATTTCTCTTAAGAATGCTACAGAAGATACCTCCTGAATACAGAACAGCACCTTTGGGTCTGACCTGAACTGCATTTGGGGAGAGGACCAGAAGGCAAATATAATTAAGGTGGGATTTTTTTGAAGCCATATAAGGGATGTAGGCTTTTCCCCATTACACACTATGGTGAACTGAGTGATTGGAGCAGAATTCTTATTGATTTGTATGCAATAGATGAATCATTGGACCCTGAACATATGCCTCACTAACTCAGAAGAACGTCATAAGAACATAAGACACGCCAATGTTGGATCAGGCCAAAGGCCCATCCAGTCCAACACTATTTCTTCCAGAGGGGCCAGGACATTAGAAGCCATCCCACTGTTGACCCCCCCCCAAGCACCAAGAAGACAGAGCATCACTTGCCCCAGAGTCCCTATCTATACCTTGTGGCTCATAGCCACTGATGGACCTCTGCTCCATATGCTTATCTAATTCCCTTTTGAAGCCGTCCATGCTTGTAGCCGCCACCACTTCCTGTGGCAGTGAATTCCATGTGTGAGTCACTCTTTGGGTGAAGAAGGACTTCCTTTAATCCGTTCTAACCCGACCGCTCAGCAATTTCACTGAGTGCCGACAAGTTCTTGTATTGTGAATTAACAATACAAAAAAAAAAATACAAAAGTCAAACAACGTTTGAGTCCAGTGGTGCCTCTAAGGCCAACAAAGTTTCATTCAAGGTATAAGGCACACAAAAGCTTATACCCAGAATTCAACTTTGGCGGTCTTCAAGGTGCCACTGGACTCAAATTTTGTTCTGTTTCTTCAGACCAACATGGCTGCCCACCTGGATCTCTCTTTCTTTTGGCCATCAAGTCATGCTGACTCCTGGGGACCCCTAGTGGAGCTTGAAAGCAAGGGACATTCAGAGGTGGCTTGCCGTTGCCTGCCTCTGCGTCATGACCCTGATATTCCTTGGAGGTCTCCCATCCAAATAACAGCCAGGGCCAGCCCTGCTTGGCTTCTGAGATCTGATGAGATTGGGCTTGCCTGGGCAATCCCAGTCATGGCCCCCCTGACTCTATCTTAGAAGAAAGTCCCATCTTCACTGTTCCTGATCACAGTACGTTATGCCTGATTGGGGCGTGGCCACTTCCTGTTTGAACATGGGCATTTCCTGTTTGTCTGATCGCTGCAGAATAATCCCATCCTGCTGATTCGGGCTGCTTCCCTAACATATCTTGAGTAGCACACATCCCTTTGCTCTCTCCCGTAGAAGTTAATGGTTTCCATTAATTCCTACAGAGATAAGAAAAGCTTAAGAGACATTGTTCAACGAGGGCAAAACGTCCCTTCTGTCCACGAACTAACCATCAGTGACAGGGATCCCAACTGGTGGTGCGATATAAACGCTCTCTCACATGTTCTCCACTATATATTGTTTTATTCAATCTGATGTATTCATTTTCAAAGGGAGACAGTTAGCATTAGGGAACATTAGGCAAAGAGGCAGAGCTTCCGGTACTAACTCCAACTTGGGGAAATTCCTTGAGATTTGGGAGTGTTGCATGTGGAAGATGGCGTTTATGGAGGGGAGGGGTTTCTAGTTCTCTTAGACCACCCTCCAAAGCAACAATTTCTTCCAGGGGAACGGATCTAACCTGGAGATCTCATTCATTCATTCAAACATTCCTATCCCACCTTTTCTCATGGTTCAAGGCAGTTTACAAGGAGGAGGAGGAGGAAGAGGAGGAGATTGGATTTATATCCCACCCTTCACTACCCAAAAGAGAGTGGCTTACAATCTCCTTTCCCTTCTCCTCCCCACAACAGACACCCTGTGGGGTAGGTGGGGCTAAGAGAGCTCTTTTCAGAACTGCCCTTTCAAGGACAGCGCTGACAGAACTTATGGCTTGCCCAAGGTCATCAAGCAGGTGCAAGTGGAGGAGTGGGGAATCAAACCCGGTTCTCCCAGATTAGAGTTCGCGCACTTAACCACTACACTCCTGGGGACCCCTAGTGGAGCTTGAAAGCAGATGGTCACAGAACCTACCAGGGGAGAGGCGATCCTTGATTTGGTCCTAAGTAACACTCAAGACCTGGTGAGAGATGTAAAAGTGATTGCACCGCTTGGAAACAGTGATCATAATGTTGTTGAGTTCATCATTTGTACAAATAGAGGATTGGCCAAAAAGACTCACACAACCATTTTTAACTTTAAAAGGGGTAATTTCTCTGATATGAGGGGACACGTGGGGAGGAAACTGAAAGGAAAAGTAGAAAGGGTCAAAACAATTGGGGAAGCTTGGGATCTATTTAAAACTACGATCCTAGAAGCTCAAAAAATATATATTCCGCAGGTTAGGAAAGGCACAAAAAGGTATAGGAAAAAGCCTGCATGGTTAACAAACAGAGTAATGGAGGCTGTAAAAAGTAAAAAGAATTCCTTTAAGCAGTGGAAAGCTAGTCACAGTGAGGCTGATAAAACGGAACACAGGCTATGGCAAATAAAATGCAAGTCTGAGGTCAGGCAGGCAAAAAGGGAATATGAGGAGCATATAGCAAAAAACGTAAAAACCAACAATAAAACTTTCTTCAAATACATTAGAAACAGGAAACCAGCCAGGGAGGCAGTGGGGCCCTTGGACGACCAAGGGGTAAAAGGAGTATTGAAGGATGATAGGGAAATGGCTGAGAAGCTAAATGCATTTTTTGCCTCCGTCTTCACTGTGGAAGATGAGAAGTGCTTGCCCACTCCAGAACCACTGATTTCAGGAGGGGTGTTGAAAGACCTGAGTCAGATTGAGGTGACGAGAGAGGAGGTCCTAAAACTGATAGACAACTTAAAAACTGAAAAATCACCAGGCCCAGATGGCATACATCCGAGAGTTCTGAAAGAACTCAAATGTGAACTTGTAGATCTCCTGACAAAGATATGTAATCTTTCCTTAAAATCTGCCTCCATTCCTGAGGATTGGAAGGTAGCTAATGTCACTCCCATCTTTAAAAAGGGTTCCAGAGGAGATCCGGGAAATTACAGGCCAGTCAGTCTGACGTCGATACCGGGTAAATTGGTGGAAACCATTATTAAGGAAAGAATTAGTAGGCACATAGATGAACAAAACCTATTGAGGCAGACTCAGCACGGTTTCTGTAAGGGAAGATCTTGTCTCACTAACCTGTTAGTGTTCTTTGAGGGGGTGAACAAACATGTGGACAAGGGGGATCCAATAGATATTATTTACCTTGACTTCCAGAAAGCTTTTGATAAAGTTCCTCATCAAAGGCTCCTAAGTAAGCTCAAAAATCATGGGATAGAAGGACAAGTCCTTTTATGGATCAAAAACTGGCTAGTTCATAGAAAACAGAGAGTGAGTGTAGGTGGGCAATTTTCTCAGTGGAGGGTGGTAAGCAGTGGGGTACCGCAGGGATCAGTACTTGGTCCACTGCTTTTTAACTTGTTCATTAATGATTTGGAGATGGGAGTAAGCAGTGAAGTGGCTAAATTTGCGGATGATACAAAGTTGTTCAGGGTGGTGAAAACCAGTGAGGATTGTGAGGCACTCCAAGGGGATCTGTCAAGGATGGGCGAGTGGGCGTCAACATGGCAAATGGGGTTCAATGTGGCCAAGTGCAAGGTGATGCACATTGGAGCCAAAAATCCTAAATATAAATACACATTGATGGGGTCTGAACTGGCAGAGACTGAGCAAGAGAGAGATCTTGGAGTTGTAGTGGATAACTCACTGAAAATGTCGAGACAGTGTGTGACTGCAATAAAGAAGGCCAATGCTATGCTGGGGATTATTAGGAAGGGTATTGAAAACAGATCAGCCAATATAATAATGCCCCTATATAAATCAATGGTGAGACCTCATTTGGAATACTGTGTGCAGTTCTGGGCACCACACCTTAAAAAGGATATTATAGCTTTGGAAAAAGTGCAGAAAAGGGCAACTCGAATGATAAAAGGGTTGGAACACTTTCCCTATGAGGAAAGGTTAAAGCGCTTAGGGCTCTTTAGCTTGGAGAAAAGACGACTGAGGGGTGACATGATCGAGGTTTATAAGATTATGCATGGGAAAGAGCAGGTAAAGAAAGAGGTACTTTTCTCCCTTTCTCACAATACAAGAACTCGTGGGCACTCCATGAAACTGCAGAGCGTTCGGGTTAGAACGGATAAAAGGAAGTACTTCTTCACCCAAAGAGTGATTAACACATGGAATTCACTGCCACAGGAAGTGGTGGGTGCTACAAGCATGGACGGCTTCAAAAGGGAATTAGATAAGCATATGGAGCAGAGGTCCATCAGTGGCTATTAGCCACAAGGTATAGCTAGGGGCTCTGGGGCAAGTGATGCTCTGTCTTCTTGGTGCTTGGGGGGGGGGTCAACAGTGGGAGGGCTTCTAATGTCCTGGCCCCACTGGTGGACCTCCTGATGGCACTGTTATTTCTGGCCACTGTGTGACACAGAGTGTTGGACTGGATGGGCCTTTGGCCTGATCCAACATTGGCGTCTCTTATGTTCTTACACCAAACTGGCTCTCGGTTAGAACATCTCCAGCGAAAACTAAAGATAAAAATAGCCACTCCCAAATCTCTCCCTCTTCCCAACCCTTAAACGATGCCTGCCACTCAAACCCTCTCAAAAGCCTTGGCAAAGAGGCAGATCTTCCGGTACTTTCTGAAGTTCGCTGGGGAGCCCCCCCCCCCCCCAGCCTATTCCACAGAGGCGGAGTAATGATGGAATAGGTTAGGTCCCTGGTCAACATGCTATTCCAGAAAAACTTCAGGTTCCACCGTGAAGGCAATAACCTTAGTTATCATTGCTTTCACTGGTTCCCACAGGGGGGAAAAAATCTTAAAACACACAGTATATAAACACTTCTTGGAACAAAACAGCCTTCCAGACCAAAGAAATTATTTCCTCAGGGGGGGGAAGAGAAGTCCATTCAAATAAAACCTGTTCATTCAGTCTGTCCTCAAAAGCATCGTTCACTGTCATTGTACATTCTGGGATGTTTCCTTCCTATTGATTTACACCTTTTCATTTCACAGAACTCTTATCACCGAGTTCAAAAATGAGAAAACTTTGACTAGCCGTTACGCACTTCCTTCCCTTCCAAAACAAAGCACAAGCAAAAAGTACCGATCCTGACCCTTGTTTTGCTTTGAAGAGCACTAATAACGCACTTGGTCCTCTCCGATGATTTGTGAATGAGAAGTTCTGGGGTAGAATTGACAAAGCTGCTGCTCGGGAAGAGAGCAATCACTCATTCGGAAGGCAAAGAAAATGCATTTCCCCCCCCTCTATCTTTTGACCTGCTCCAAAAAAAAGCAGAATTTATTCCCCTGCATTCTGATTTTTGCATTTTCATCTCTCTTCTTTTCCCCACATTAAATTCATCTGGGAACAATTGGGACACGAACCGAAGGCGATATTTTCTGATTCATTTGTACAAGTAATGTCATAGAAGGTGGGTGTTTGAAACTTGAAATGATCGAAAACCAAGTCCTTTCCTAGATTTTGTTCTCTGTGTGTCTACCCTCAACAAGTATTAGTGCTTTTACAGCTTAAAATTAGATACTGCAGAGATTACCATTCCTAAATATTTGTGATTTAGATGTTTTAAAATCTCAAAGGACCCATTACCAAAGCCCAACATTAATTTACTGTTCCACCAATACAGATTTTACAACCTGGAATGTTATTTGTACGCTGAACTGAATTGTTCTTTATGGCTAGCTATTTTGTTTCACTTCTTCTGCTATATATTCATGGAAACTAGAGCTTGATTAAAGCATATGAGGGATTTTCCTTCCGGAGAATAATTTATCGAATTACAGATACTTGCACAAAACCAGTTCTGCGTATCTCTACGCAAAATGCAAACTAAGAATTGGGTCATAACTAAAACTTTTGCTTACACAGAACATTCCAGATATCCACCATATTCTTTCATTCTTGGACAGCACAACAACTGTGTGTGCGTGCATTTTGAAACGTCCTGTCAATGTGTGCAGACGCCAATCTAATCCATTTACAATTGTATCACGCCAACTTCCTTGCACTGGAAAAGCTATTTTGAAATCCATTCTCTTCTCTCAGTTATTCCTGGGGATCCAAGTGTGTAATGATTTCTGCTTTTTATTTACATGATTCTGGACTCTGGAAAGACAGATCCCTACTTTTCAGCTTATCACAGTTGATTCACATTCTCAGTTTCCACAGTCATTATTTCAGCTGCTGCAATTCTTATCTAGCTATCTAGGTAGATTTAGCTAGATTTAGATACAGATACAGATATAGACATAGATATAGATATACACAGTTTGGTGTAGCCAGTTTGGTGTAGTGGTTAAGAGTGGTGGACTCTAATCTGGAGAACCGGGTTTTATTCCACATTTATCCACGTGAAGCCAGCTGGGTGACCTTGGGTCGGTCACAGTTCTCTCAGAGCTTGCTTATCATCCCCCCCACCACCTCACAGAGTGTCTGTCTGTTGTGGGGAGAGGAAGGGAAGGCTATTGTAAGATGCCCTGAGACTCTTTCGGGTAGTGAAGGGCAGGGTATAAAAACCAACTCTTCTTCTTCTACAAGTGGGACCCGCAATCAATGCTCCTACCTGGTGGAATGAGCTTCCGGAAGAGATCCGGGCCCTGCGGGACTTGGCGCAGTTCCGCAGGGCCTGCAAGATAGAGCTCTTCCGCCAGGCTTTTGAGTAGGAGCCGCCGCCATCACTATACCATCACCGTACCACCACCACTAAATGGAGTGGGTGTCATTGGGGAATGAGACAACCCTGGGAGGAAGGACAGACCGCTGTACCACTTGGAGTCTATTGTGTCGCTTTGGGACCACCTGTTATGTGTGACCCCATCAGTTATTTGTGACATCTAGAGCATTTGCATTTTACATGAATGATTGTTCTATTGTTGTTTTATCCTGCTTTTATCTGTTTGGCTTGGCATATCTGCCTCATTTGTTAGCCGCCCTGAGCCCATTGGGGAGGGCGGGGTATACATTTAATAATAAATAAAATAAATAAATTAAAAAATTCTCCCTCTAAGCTATGGAGTCTTGTGAGCAAAAATTCTGCTTTGTGAGCTACTGGCATTAAGGCTGTGAGTGAGCGGTTTGGCTCCTGCATAAATTAGCTTGCTCTGGAGCCGTCCTCCCTGAGCGAAGACCAAAATGTGTGAGCCGGAGGCTAAACACCTGTGAACTAGCTCACAATAACTCAGCTTGGAGGGAACATTGCCCACAATACTTGCAGGAGGAATCTCTCCCTCCATCACTGCTGATTCCCCCCACTAATCTCTTGTTATGGCTCCGGAGTGGGAGACTCCCGGTGGAATCCCAAATTCACACACACCCCATCACCAAGCCCAGCATCCTCCTCCTCCTCTGCTGGCCTGGCATGGCTGCTGGTGTCTCCGCCACTGCCGCTGGGCCTGGCATAACTGCCAGTGTCTGCTGTGGCCCAGCCTGGCCCAGCTGCTGGCCTCCTCCACTGCCACAGCCCTCCGTGGCTCTCAGCCTCCTCTGCCACCGGGTCCCAGCCTGCTGCTGGCCTCCTCCTCCTCCTCTGTAGCTCAGCTTGGTGCAGCTGCCAGTGTCGTCCTCCTCCTCCATCACCACCACCAGGTCCCATACAGCTGCCAGTCTTCTCCACTGCCATTGCCCTTCATGGCTCTTGGACTTCCCCACCACCAGGTCCTGTGTGGCTGCTTACTTCCTCCTCCGCAGCTCAGCATGGCTGCCGGCCCCCTCTGCTGCTGCCGCCTCCTCTGCCACTGTGGAGTTCCACACAGCTGCCGGCCTCCTTCTCAGCCGCCACTGCAGCCCTTCAGTGCTGAAGCTGGGCTCCATTCTGATCTGCGGGGAGGGCGGGGTATAGATTTGACAATAAAAAAAGTTGTCTGCGCCTGTGTGGACAACACTTTTTTTAATTTTGGGAGGGGGATTTTAAACCCCCCATTGTGTTTTTTTTTAATTTTCAGATTTTCCTGCAAACCAAGCTTGCAAAGACATCTGTTTCCTTTCTGTGTGTCCCCAATCCATGGGTTTAGGTATCTGCAGATAGGGGGAGTACATCGGGAAAAGATAGATGGATAGAAGATGATAGATAGATGATGATGAAGAAGATAGATAGATAGATAGATAGATAGATAGATAGATAGATAGATAGATAGATAGATGACAGAAAGAAGATAGACAGTAGATAGACAGATAGATAGAGGACAGGAAGAAGATGGATAGAAGATGATAGATAGATTGATAGATGATAGATGAATGACAGAAGATAGAAAGAAGATAGACAGACGGTAGATGACAGATTTTAGACGACAGATGACAGACAGACAATAGACAGACAGAGGACAGAAAGAAGATGGATAGAAAGTAGATAGATAGATAGATGATAGATAGATAGATAGATAGATAGATAGATAGATAGATAGATAGATGATAGATAGATAGATAGATAGATAGATAGATAGATAGATAGATGATCGAAGACAGAAAGAAGACAGAAAGAAGACTGATGATAAATAGATGATAGATAGTTGATAGATAGATGAATGACAGAAAGAAGATAGACAGACGGACAGATGGATAGACGGACAGATGGAAAGACGGATAGTAGATAGATAGATAGATAGATAGATAGATAGATAGATAGATAGATAGATATAGACAGACAGACAGACAGATTCAGATGGGCAGCCATGTTAGTCTGAAGCAACAAAAGCTGTGTCCAGGGGCATCTTTAAGGCCAACAAAGTTTAATTCTCAGTATAAGCTTCCATGTGAAGAAGTGTGCATGCACACAAAAGCTTATACCCAGAATTAAACTTTGTTGGTCTTAAGGTGCCAGACAGAAAGACAGACAGATAGATATTTTAAATAATCTTTCGCTGTGTCTTTTGAGTTATTGACTTATCTTTGTTTTCCTACCATGTTTCAGCAGTCTGGGAAACACGAGATCTCCCCTCCTTTTGAGAAGCACGCTGACTAATGTTTGCTCATTTGGCTGGAATATATACATGCCACTTCTCCAGAAAACCTGATGGAGGTGGATTATAAAATAAACTATGATAAAATAACAAAATATGGAAATTTTTCAAAAAAACCCCCAAAACCTGTAAGGAAAAACCCAGCTGTAGCATAAAACTGACAAAAAAACTTTTAGCTGCCTATAGTAATTGTCATGGAGCTGCGGTGGCTCAAGTGGTTAAGACGCTGAACTGCAGGCTGTGGAAGGTCAGTAGTTCAGCAGTTCAAGACCCGAGTGTGCGCATGACGGAGTGAGCTCCCGTCTCACTAGTTCCAGCTCCTGCCAACCTAGCAGTTCGAAAGCAAGAAATTGCAAGTAGATAAATAGGTACCACTTCAGTGAGAAGGTAACAGCGTTCCGTGCGCCTTGGTGTTTAGTCATGCTGGCCACATGACCACGGAAACGTCTTTGGACAGCGCTGGCTCTTCGGCTTCCCTTGCTCGAAAGCCAGTCGAGTCCGACTCTAGGGTTGCGGTGCTCATCTTTGTTTCAAAGCCGAAGAGCCAGCGCTGCCCGAAGACGTTTCCGTGGTCATGTGGCTGGCATGACTAAACACCAAGGAGCACGGAACTCTAATCTACTTGACTTCTATTGCATGGACTTCACATAGGCCCCGGAGAATACAAACAACCTTCTTCTGAATCTTCAGGGAGGTCCTTCGCCCTCAGTGGTGGAAACGGGGATATTTCCCGCAAACAACTGCTGGGTTTGTACAAGATTTATGGGTTGCACCTCTGACCTTGCTGGGGTGCCAATTACAGCTTGGGAAGTTCCTCGAGATTTGGGGGCAGTGCCCAGGGAGGATGGCATTTGGAGGAGGGGAGGGACTTCCATTTCTCCTACACTTTATGGTATATCACACAGCCCACCCTCCAAAGCAGCCATTTCCTCCAAGGGAACCAATCTCTGTAGTCCGGAGATCACATGTAATTCGAGGCCCACCTTAAGGTTGGTAACCCTAGCTCTCGGATTGTATGAAATGAAAGCGCCAGACCAAGGGAGAGCCTTTGTCCTCATGCCCACTTACTTGTCTTCCCCCACATCTTCCTGTTTCCCGTTCCTCGGGGACAAATAAAAAAGACTTGCACAATATTCGCTTGATTGAAAGCCGAAAGCGAAGCAACCCCTGTGGATGAACCTTTAAGTCTTTCCTTTTTTCAGAACTCACTTTACCAGAGCTGGACTTTTGAGGCTGAAATCGACTAGCTGGTGTGACAATTGAGAGGAAATAGCTCAGCATGATTAGGAGAGAGTTTCAGGATTTAAAAAGGAACCTTTCAGAAAGTTCAGTTAGGGGGGAAAAACCAAAACAAATGGAAAAGACTGGATCAAATGCTGAACATCAAAATCCTTCTGTTGAGTCTCTGACCAAGTCTTTTATAGTGTAGACTTTAAGTCTAGTTGCTGACAATGATTATTAACATTCTTAAAAGAAAAAATCCCAGCTAGCTATTTCAGGGATTTTTCCCCTGTGTTCAGAATATGTCTTTCCCAGAAAATATCAGTTGTTATGACACTCTGTTCTTGGTAGTCCTTCCTGATCCAGAGTGGGTCTAAATTCTCTCACATTTTGATTGCAAATCATAGCTTGTGAGTTCAGCACGCCTCCGGATCCCTGCCATAAATTAACCCATTTCCCATTTCACGGGCAAAAAGAAAGCTCTGCTCTGACATGTTGAGAACTCAGCAGCTACTGCAACCCACCATTTAATATCTGTACCAGGGGTGGGCAAAAACCCCCACCAACCCAGTATTTTTCGGGTTCGGGTATATTGAACCCCCCAAAATATCGGTATTTCCTGATATCCCCCAAATGTCAATACTGGTATGGTATTCGGATTTGGTAAATATTCAGGAATCCCCAAAGTTTTCAGCTCCGTTATACCCTATGAGGACCAGTAGAGCCAATAGTCTCCATAGGGTATAATGGAGAATTGATCTGGGGTTATCTGGGTTTTTTGGAGGGAGAGGCACCAAATTTGCAGCACAGCTGCTGGTGCCTCTCCTCAAAATCCCCGCAAGTTTCAAAAACACAAGGATGTCCAATTCTATGAGCCCCCAAAGAAGGTTCCCCCATCCTCTATAATTTCCAAAGGATAGGGGAAAGGCATTTAAAGGGAATGCAGTCCCTTTAAATGCCCTTTGCAAGCTGTGCCATGAGAGAGCTCTGAAGCAGCGAGTTCACCCGGAAGGTGTTTAAATGGACTGCAGTCCCTTTAAACACCTTCCGGGTAAACTTGCCGCTTTGGAGTTCACTCACAGCACAGCTTACAAATGGCATTTTAAGGGAATGCGGTCCCTTTATATGCCTTTTTCAAGCCACATCACAAGTCAACTCAGTTCCACAGGGCCTGCAAGACGGAGCTCTTCCACCAGGCTTTCAATTAGGAGCCGCCACACCACGACCGCCAACATCTGTGGTTATGGGCCGGCCCCAGCTTTGAGACTGAGCCATTCTATCGCACGATGCCTAAAGATCACTGACTTGGAAATCATTGTTTGTATGCTATATAATATGCCATCTTAATTACTGAAAGACGATTACTATCGCTAGCACTTTGATTATCTGATTGTTTTAAATGTTTAAAATGCTTTAACTTTTGTATATGGTTTTATGGCACTGGGTACCGATTAATGTAAGCCGCCCTGAGCCTGCTCGTGGGGAGGGTGGAGTATAAATGGAATTAATAAATAAATAAAAGTGGCAAGTTCACCCAGAAGGAGTTTGAAAGGAAGGCAATCCTTTTAGCCACCAGCTATCCAGTAGCCCCGAAAAATCCCAACTTTTTTTCGGGCTCGGCCATTTCAGATAGCTTTAGACAATACCAAGCTTTATATTCGGTTGAAAAATTATCTGGAAAATACCAATACAGTATTTTCTGGGTTTGTTTGGTTTTTTTTGGCTCAGTATTGCAAATGCAGACCCCTAATCTGTACAGCTATGGCTCCTTCCACACTGTTTGGATGCAGTCCAGTTGAACATTAGACATTATTATGCTCACTGTTGTTTTTTTATTGGGTTTCAGTTCCCCTGGGTGCTGATTTGTGTCTTCCCTTTGATTTCATATTCGGCTTGTGTTTTTGTTTAACCCAACAAAGTCATTTTACAGCATGGTGAAGTCTGACCTGGGAGGAAGGAACCGAAACCAACCTGCAGCTAGGCATGTCCCTTTACCCACAGCTGCAAATCATGGACCTTAACTGAATGGAATGTGGCTAAATTGGGAGCTGATATTGGGCTCCTTGATTCCCTCTGCAGCTGGGTGTTATCGGCAGTTTCACAAGGTCAGCTTGCTCTATTTCAGCAATGCTTTCCTGAACTCTGGTAACTCAGAAGCGGGCCTTCTGCCCGAACCAGCAGGAGGAGGAGGAGACTGGATTTATATCCCGTCCTTCATTTCCCAAAGGAGTCTCAGAGCAGCTTAGAACCCCATTTCCCTTCCCCTCCCCACAACAGGCACCCTGCGAGGTAGGTGGGGCTGAGAGAGCTCCCTTGAAAACTGTTCCTGACATAACAGCTCTGAAAGAACTTGTAACTGGCCCAAGGTCAGACCAGCAGCTGCAAGTGGAGGAGAGGGGAATCAAGCCCGGTTCTCCCAGATTAGAGTCCACATACTTAACCACGACACCCAACTTTTAACACAGAACAAGAAATTTTAGAGAACTGTTTTCTTGACATGGCTAATGCGCTCTCCCGAAAGAAAGTTGCACCTTGTTGTTGAACTCTGTTCCACACAGAGTTTACATTTTTTTCGAGCCAAGTGTGCCATCTCCCCTTCTGTCTAGAAACTCTTGACCTGCTAGGTAACCTAGGATTGGTCAGAACTCATGATGCCTTTATGAGGATGGGTCCGGGTATTGTTGCCTTCATGACATTCTTCATTGACATCTACCCGGCATTCCATAAATTACAAAAAGGAATGGATATTTGCTGAGCGGTCAAACGGCTAAAAGGAAGTGCTTCTTCACCCAAAGAGTGATTAACACATGGAATTCACTGCCACGGGAGGTGGCGGCGGCTACAAGCATGGATGGCTACAAAAGGGAATTAGATAAGCATATGGAGCAGAGGTCCATCAGTGGCTATTAGCCACAAGGTATAGATAGGGGCTCTGGGGCAAGGGATGCTCTGTCATCTTGGTGCTTGGGGGGGTCAACAGTGGGAGGGCTTCTAGTGTCCTGGCCCCACTGGTGGACCTCCTGATGGCACTGGTATTTCTGGCCACTGTGTGACACAGAGTGTTGGACTGGATGGGCCACTGGCCTGATCCAGCACTGGCTTCTCTTAGGTTCATATAAGAGGGAATTAGATAAGCATATGGAGCAGAGGTCCATCAGTGGCTATTAGCCACAAGGTATAGATAGGGGCTCTGGGGCAAGTGATGCTCTGTCATCTTGGTGCTTGGGGGGGTCAACAGTGGGAGGGCTTCTGGTGTCCTGGCCCCACTGCTGGACCTCCTGATGGCACTGGTATTTCTGGCCACTGTGTGACACAGAGTGTTGGACTGGATGGGCCACTGGCCTGATCCAACATTGGCATGTTCTTATGATATTGTTGACATTTCAAGGTATGGAACTGCCTTCCGACTGCTCGTTTGAGATCCTCGACTGGCAGTCAGCGATCAGAAGCCAGAGATCAAGGTGTCCAGTGTACCCTGTTTCTACGTGTTATGCTCTGTTTTGCTATTCTGTTTAAAGGATCGATACAATAGATTTCCGTTCAAGCCCTTGTCCCCCTCCTCTTGCCTGCTGAGGCTCAGGAGCCAGCTGGCTCACATCCAGCACATTGAACCGGGGAGGGGGCTGGAGCCCCAGGTGTAAGCTGTTCTTTCCTCTTCACGTTCTCCAGTCCACCCTTGATCGGCTAGCTTTCGGTTAGATCCCCCTTCCGTTATTTCTTCTTATGCCAATAAAACTTAAACCCAGGAGTAGCGAGCATGGCAGGTTACCAAGGATATCCCAGCTTCCACCACCGAGTGCTGCTGAGAACAGTCCCAGGTCCTGACTGAAGGACCCTCCTGGTCTCTCCCACGCCTTCCGTCCATGGAGCAGAATTCCCAGGAGGAATCATAGAATCACAGGATGTTAGAGTTGGAAGGGATCTTTCAGATCATCCAGTCCAACCCCTGGCACTCTGCAGGAGCAGAGCTGAAAGATAGCCCTACAACATACCTGAAAGATGGTTGTCCGCTTGAAAACATCCAGCGAGGGAGCATCCAGCACCTTTTGAGGCGGTCTGTTCCACTGCATCCCCATGCTCTAGTCTGAGGGCAAAACTTTATAGTTTTAAGCCAGATTTATCTTAGAGTTTTGCCCTCAAATCAGAGTGTCCCCATGCAACATCCCCAGTGTGATAACGTCATTTCTGGGTGATGCCATCACATCAGGGATGTCCTGGAACACACACACCCCTTAAAAAAAGTCCCCCTGCCAGTGCGGCAAGGGGACCTGACAACCCTACTTGAAAACCCTACAGAATTGCCAGGCTGCAACTTAAGGACATGGACTCATGAAGCTACCTTCTACTGAATCAGACCCTTGGTCCATCAAGGTCAGTATAGTCGACTCAAAATGGCAGCGGGTTTCTAGCATCTCAGGCTGAGGCCTTTCCCATCACCTCCTGCCTGGTCCTTTTAACTGGAGGTGCTGCCAGGGATTGAACCTGGGACCTTCTGCGTGCCAAGCAGAGGCTCTTCCACTGAGCCACAGCCCCTCACATGAAGCTGCCTTCTACTGAATCAGACCCTTGGTCCATCAGGGTCAGTATAGTCTACTCAAACTGGCAATGGCTGTCTAGCATCTGAGACTGAGGCCTTTCCCATCACCTACTGCCTGGCCCTTTCAACTGGAGGCACTGGGGATTGACCCTGGGACCTTCTGCGTGCCAAGCAGAGACTCCTCCACTGAGCCAAGGCTCCCAGTTCATTCATTACAGTTGATACAACAAGTGAAAGAGGCGAGAACCATGTTCCCTGCCCTTAGCTCCTCAGAGGAAGATAAAAAATGCGACTTTCTCCCACCCCAAAGGGACTCTGAAAGGTTGTGAACAACTACAGACAAAGCGTGGACCCAAAAGCTTTTCAGACAAGTGTTCGAACAACAGCACTGTTCTCAAGATAAACATTTACCCTGGAGAGCGTTCAGTGGATGCTCTGACTTCTCACGCCTGCAGAATGGATTCTGCTGTTCCGAATCTTACAGATAACACACGATGTTTTTATTAGATTCCCCTACTCCCGTTATCTTTGAGCACTTTCTCAGTCTGATTGATGCCGCTGCCAAATCCTGAGAAGGAACCTCTCAACGTGCTAAGCAGAATTTTGAATCTGAGGATGAGCGCACAATGCAGAACTTTTAATTTTATTTTTACATAAATCCTAATTCCGAGTAGGAGCCTGCCACTGTGTGTGCGTACAAACAGCAGGATGGAGAGTTAACTTAGGTAATGAGAAAGAATGTGAGAAGCCCTGGAAAGTGGCAGTGCCTTTGGTTTCCCATGCCAGAGATGGCAAGAAAGACGATATTTGTATTAATTAAAAAATGGGGGGGGGGAGAGCTAGGAATAAAACGCTTTTTTTTTTTTCCCCCCCCCCCCCCGAGACAAAGAAATTCAAAGTTTTGATGTTCCCCCTTTCCGAAGTAATATTGCTTTTGCTGGAAGTGTAATTTGGTCGACACGTCAAGAAACAGAATGTTTTATTGTTCTGTCACGCTTAGGATAAATCTTTTTTTGCCTAAGCCACTTCGACATGTCACATTATCTTGAAGGATTTCAAAATAGAACGACATGAAATGCTCCTATGGAAATGTTTGGCTACAGCAAAAAAAGCACTCGGCGAATGCTTGTCTCCATGGCTGTATGTTCAGTCACTGACTCCCTAGGCTGGATTTATGTCAGCGGGATCAAAAGGAATCGAGGCTGAAACGTTTGGCAGGCTCTTAAATGTGGCGGAGTTGTCCTCAGTTTCTACCCAAAGAAGTTCTCAGCAGGGTTTAGTCATGGTGTGCCCTTCTGCCCAGCAGGGGGTATGTAGACGGGGAACTTGGCATCATTAAGATAAAGGAGAGGTAATTAATCTGAGAGCAGAACAGTTAGTGTTAGATTCGGTGGTATGGTAAGCCAGGAATGTGTATCAATTGAGCAGAGTGCACAAACAGGCCACACACAGCAGTAGCGTCTTCATTCTGCATGTGCTAGCAAAGTTACAGAGTTACACAGAGGTACTTTTCAGTTTCAAAACTAATAAAATTATTTAGTGAACTCCATGCTAGATAGGATAGATAAGAGATAGGAACCGACTCTATTCTAACTACCTAGATGGATGCAGATGGAGGTTGCATCCATGGTACAAAGATAGAGAGCAAACTTCTTTGTGTTTGTGTGAGAAGGAAGGAAGGAAGGAAGGAAGGAAGGAAGGAAGGAAGGAAGGAAGGAAGGAAGGAAGGAAGGAATTCCCTGAGAGTATCAGTCTACACATCATAGAGAGAGAGAGAAGAGTAAACATACAAAGAAGTAGAGGGGGTCACAAAATTCATAGAGCAAATCCCTTCTTTAAAGGCAATGATGTTACAGACCAGAAAGGAAGGTTTAGCATCTTTTCTCCCTGTGGACATCTGTTGGTGGAAAGGATCTGGCGTGGGTCAGCTTGACCAGTTGGAACTCAGCCTGGAGGAAGACCCCTAGAGTGTCACAGAACCTGGGCCCAGCTCCCAAGAAACAGCTGAGGAAAGACAGGAGCTCCATGATTCAATGCTGACAGCTGACTCCTCCAGGCAGACTATGGGAGGGAAAGATGAAGACCAGCTGGGGCAGGATGACTCCTCTGATTCCCCCTCAGTAGTAGACCAACACCAGGAGTGAACTCACTGGCACCTTACTGAGATAAGATGCAGTGCGCATCTCTTGGGTCAATGCTGGCATTTGGCCGACAGCAGCCCTGAGTGATTGCAGGATCTTGCCGTACATAACTCAGCTCATTGCGAGAGGCTTACTTAAACCCAGCTGGGGTGCCTTTCCAGCCGTTTAAGCAATGAGTCAAATATCTGTGAATCCAGTGACCACAACTCCTTTCCTGTGATTTTTGGACTGACCTTGGACTTTGCTATCTGGACTGCCTTTGGATTCTGCTTCTTGGACCTGTCTGCACTTAACAAATTACCAACCCTTGGACTGGCTTGACTTTGCTTTCGGGACTGCTCTGGCACTGTTTCTCTGCTCAGGGGCCTGTTGTGCCTGCTAGCCAGGAGAGGGTCTGTGCTTCATTTGTACCCTGCATTTGTACCCTGCATTTCTCTCCAATTGGGGTCCCAGGCAATGCTCCCTCTAAGCTGTGGAGTCTTGTGAGCAAAACGTCTACTTTGTGAGCTATTGGCATTAAAAGTTGTGAGTGAGCGATTTGGCTGCTGCATCAATTAGTTTGCTCTGCCAGCTAGCTCACATTAACTCAGGAGAGAGAGAGAGAGAGAGAGAGAGAGAGAGAGAGAGGATTTTTACCCTGCTCTTCACTACCCAAAGGTGTCTCAGAGTGGCTTACAAACTCCTTTCCCTTCCCCTCCCCACAACAGGCACCCAGTGAGGTAGGTGGGGCTGAGAGAGCTCTTCACAGAAACGGCTCTTTTTTCAAGAACAGCTCTTATCAGAACTACGGCTTGCCCAAGGTCATCCAGCCAGGTGCAAGTGGAGGAGTGGGGAATCAAACCCGGTTTTTCCAGGTTAGAGTCCGTGCACTTAACCACTGCACCAAACTGGCTCTCAAACTGGCTCTTTAGAGGGAACACTGGTCCCAAACAGTGTTCCCTCTAAGCTGAGTTAGTATGAGCTAGCTCACAGTTTTTTAGCCTCCAGCTTTTTGTCTCAGCTCAGGAAGGACGGCCCCAGAGCAAACTAATCTATGAAGTAGCCAAATCTCTTGCTTACAACTTTTAATGCCAGTAGCTCACAAAGTAGAATTTTTGCTCACATGACTCCACAGCTTAGAGGGAGCACTGGTCCCAAGGCAGCTGACATAATTCTCTTCTCCTCCATTTTATCCTCACAACAACCCTGTGAGGTAGGGTAAGCTGAGAGCATAGGCGTAATCTTCGTGGGGGCGGCGGGGCTTCAGCCCCCGCCGAAATTTTCAGGAAAGTGCTCAGCCTCCCCCGGGAGCCACCCTTGCTCCTAGCACAGCAATGCCTCTGGCCCAGCCCCAGCCCCCCCTGGGAAATTGGAAAGTCTACACCCTTGGCTGAGAGTGTGTGACTGGCCCAAGGTCGCCCAGCGAGCTTCCATGGCATGTGTCGGTATTCAAACCCAGGTCTCCCAGATACTAGTCCAACACTCTTAAACCACCACACCATTTTTTAAATTAAATGATTTTATTGAAAACTTAAAGGATTAACAACCTGACCTATTACAACTGAGCGAATGCGTGTGATTGAATTCGGTACCATTATTTATTTAAAACATTTTTATGCTGCCTTCCACTCCATCGGGGTCCCCAAGGCAGTGAACATCAAAACAAAAAAAAGCAGCAATTGAACCATTAACAACACATTTAAAATTATAAAATAATTCAATAAAAGCATATAAAGAAATAACACCAGAACTAGGGGGGAGGGCTAGTGGCCATTACTGGGGGCATGCAAAATGAAACAAAAAAGTCTTCACACACTGGCAGAAGACATTGATGAAGGGAAACAGATGATTCTCCTTGGGGAGGGAGTTCCCAAGTTTTGGTGCCACAACCGAGAAAGCCCTATCTCGGGTTGTTACCTGTTTAGCCTCCGATGGTGAGGGCAATCAGTGCAGGACCTCCAGAGATGACCAAAGTGTCTAAGTAGGTGTCAAACCTTACTTTGCTTTGCTCGCTTGGGTTGTCATAGTTATTGGGGGAAGGGAGGGGGATGCATGTGTTGAGTGAGTGGGAACCTTTGCTTTTGGGAGCCATAACGTTTCCTGCAAGATGTGCCTCCTTTCTCTTACCCAAAGAGAGGTGTCCTTGAAGCTTCTGGTACCAGCTTTAGCAGTAGATAACCAAACCATATATTTTCCTGTTTGGTTGAGATGGCAACGCTAAGTGGGTGCTTGTGACGCATGCATGGGGGAAGGGAAGAGGGGTCTGCTTGAAATACCTATATTAAGCATATGCCTACCAAAATCTTCAGTCCCAACACAGGTGCTGTTCTGGCTCATGCATACATCTCAATAAATGCATCACTGCCAAAGAGAGTGCTGTTGAGAGGAACTTGACTGGGAGTCTGACAGTCGGTCTAGTTTGCCTCTCCCCTACCCTGCACTGATATCCGAGAGAAAGAGTGGTATAAAGTCAGAGTAACTGAGCAGTAAATGGGCTGCCCAGGGAGGTGGTGAGCTCCCCCACCCTGGCAGTCTTCAAGCAACAACTGGACAAACACTTGTCGGAGATGCCCAAGCCCAGGGTTGGCCAAACTTGCTTAACGTAACAGCCACATAGAATAAACACCAGATGTTTGACAGCCACAAGACATGAACAAACACCACACACACATTTTAATGGGAAAGTATGCAAATCTGCTTTTTATTAACATTAAACGAATAATGCCAAAAATAAAAACAAAATGGGTAAAACCAGATATTATTAATGATATTTATTTGTCTAATGATATTTATTTGTTTGCTAATGATATTTATTTGTATAAGAGAAGAAGTGGAAAGAAAGAATAAAAGAGGTGGAAGGAAAGAAAGAGATAAAGAAAGCAAATAGATGGGGAAGGAAGGAAGAAGAAGAGATTGGATTTATACCCGGCCCTTCACTACCCAAAGGAGTCTCAAGAGAGGCTTACAAACTCCTTTCCCTTCCCCTCCCCACGACAGACACCCTGTGAGGGAGGTGGGGCTGAGAGAGCTCTGACAGAAACTGTTCTTTTTCCAAGAACAGCTCTTATCAGAACTACGTCTTGCCCAAGGTCATCCAGCCAGGTGCAAGTGGAGGAGTGGGGGATCAAACCCGGTGTAACAGGCTGGATTCACCCCCCAGCCAGAGTAACCCCGGGGTTACTCTGGCCTAGCCTAGAATAACCCCAGAGGGGTTATTGTGGCCTAGCCTGGAGTAACCCCTGCCGGGCCACGCCAGAGTAACCCTGGGGTTATTCTGGCCTAGCCCGGAGTAACCCCTGCCGGGCCACGCCTGAGTAACCCATACTAACCCCCGCCTGGCCAGAGTGGTAAGTTAAATGTCAGCTGAATCCAATCTCCTCTTCTTTTTAACTTCTTCTTTTTAACTGCACAACTGCACAGCTGCACAAACTACCCCGGGCGTAGTTTGACCTAGGCCAAAGTAACCCAGTTGCCTATGCCAAACTATCTGAACCTGGGTCTCACAGTCCCCAAAATAGAATGGTAAGTTAAATGTCAGTGTAACCAACACAGTGTCAGCTTCTGAGGGTTTGAGGTCCATGAGAAACTTGTCAGCCAATCTGAGATTCCTCTGGGTAGTGAAGAACGGGGTATGAATCCAATCCCATTAGTCAACAGAGCCAAATATCAACAGTACGACGACTGAAATTTCTTTTGAGAGCCAATTTTTTAAAACTTAAACTATATAGGTAGGTACATTGTTATTAACTTAATTAGGGTACTCCTAAACTGGCCTTTGCTAAAACGTCCTCAATCTGATTGAGGTACGTTCACTGAGGTTGACCTCTTCCAACTCTCCCTTCCCCCCCTTTTTTAAAAAGGTTGCCCACAATTTTAGATTAGAAAGAAAGAAAGACAGGGAGAGCATAGAGGGAGGGAGGGCAGAGAGACAGAAAGAGGGAAGAAAAAAGCAAAGCGGGACAGGGGAGCAGACAGAAGAAGGCAGGCAGAAAGAGAGAGAGAGAGAAAGAGAGAGAGAGAGAGAGAAATAGTAGAGCAGAGACAGACAGGTAAGTCAAATGAGAAAGTTGATTGACTTCAGTCTTAGAACTCTGCACACATCTGGCCTGGGGGGTTAATCTGGGCCGGCCACAGTAACCCCAGGGTTACTCCGGACTAGGCCAGAATAACCCCTCCTGTTTGGATTAACCCCCGGGGTTACTCTGGCCTGGCCCGGCAGGGGTTACTCCAGGCTAGGCCAGAGTAACCCCGGGGTTACTCTGGCTGGGGGGTGAATCCGGTCTGTTACAGCGGTTCTCCCAGATTAGAGTCCGCTCACTTAACCACTACACCAAACTGCCTCGGAAGGAAGGGAAGGGAAGGAGAAAGGTGGAAAGAAAGCAAACGGACAGGTAGGGGGGGAAAGAAAGCAAATAGATGGCTTGGAAAAGGGATTTAAAGAGATAAATGCATTTACAGTTGCTTTCTTTCTGTGTTTCCCCCCCCACACACACACACACCTCAAGCCTACCCAGGGAGGGGAACACTGGCTGGGGAAGGGAAGACCAATTGGGGAGGCAGGCCTCCCCTTTGCTTCCCCAGCTGCCCTGCCGGGAGCCACACAATATGCGTGAAAGAGCCGCATGTGGCTTCTGAGTCACGGTTTGCCCACCCCTACCCTAGGCTGATCCTGCATTGAGCAGGGGGTTGGACTAGATGGCCTTCCAACCCTTACGATTCTATCGTTCTATCCTTCTAAGATCCCTTGGCCCAAAACTACTCTTGGAGAGAAGGATCTTTTGTGTTTCTTAAAGCTGGCTAAGGGAAAGAAGTCAGCTCCCAGTACATCTCCTCAAAGGGGACCCATTTCTACACTTGCACAAAGACAGACGTCATGACTTTGTTCAGAATCGGAGAGTGCACCTTTGAGAATCAGACATCTGCTCAAAAAACCGGGTTTCCAAACAGGGGCTGAAAAGAGAAAGGAGGTGTTTCAGCTTTGCTGTGAACAGACAAGAGCAGATTTTTGTTTTTTGGGGGAAGCTCGACTGGTGAAAACATTGTCTCAATACCCCCCCTCCCCCCGGAAATAAAGCCAGCAGGATCAGTTTTGTTTTGGACAGCTCTAATGACCAACTAGCCGTCCACTTTCGTAATGGCCTGCGAGACGTCTCTTGACATTGATTGGTGCTCCCACGTCTTCCTGACGCTCCCTTCCCATCTTTTCGCCTCCGAGGTGGCTCTGATATACAGATGGCCTCTGCTAAATGAAGCACGTGGGAAGACAGCAAGAGTGCTGGTGGCAGACGTCCCGGTGCTGAGATCGACAGACTGGAGTCTTGTGACACTGCTGAGCAGGAAGGAAGCTGAGCCAGGTGGTCTTCGCTGCCACCAGGGCCTCGGTAAGGATGGTCCTGCTGGCATTTGCATTTCCCACCAGCGCTTCAAGGGTGGAATGTATTGACCTTTTATCCGTCTTCTCTGATATGGGTGGAGGTAGCTTTGGGGAATACGCTGGCGATTGTGCTCAGTCAGTGGATCTAAGCAACTCGGAGAGGGTTTCTTGACAACCGAGATGAGTGTTTGCTTTGGAGAACTGCGGTTAAGGAGGCAGGCCAGAGTTCGGTTAGGTCAGGGCTCTCGAAACTGCATCTAAATTAGAAGTGGCAGCCCACAAGTGCAAAAGGGCACGGGCAACTTGGCTAAGCATAAAATAGGGGATGGAAGATAGGGTTGCCAGATCCAGGTTGGGAAACTCCTGGAGATTTTGGGGTGGAGCCTGGGGAGAACAGGGACCTCAGTGGGGCACAATGCCATCAAGTCCCCCCTCCAAAGCATTCATTTTCTCCAGGGGAGCTGATCTTTGTAGTCTGGAGAGGAGCTATAATTCCAAGGGATCCCCAGGTCCCACCTGGAGGTTGGCATCCCTAGAATACTATGAGCATGCCCAATACATTTTATTTATTTATTTATTTATCTCATTTGTACTCTGCCCGCCTTGCAATGCAGGCTCAGGGCGGCTCACAATCAATGCATAAATCTAATTAAAACCACATAAAATCATCTAAAAACAATACAATTATAGCTAATACAAATTCATCAAGTGCTGGTGATGGTTAATTAGTTGTTTGAGATGGCTGACTTTCAAAGTATACTTTCAAAAGACTAGGAGTCATTCTGCTCCTGATCTTCCTGCGGCACAGGCTGGGTGTCAAAACCGAGGGCCAGGGCTCTGTCGTGGCGGCCCCGGCTCCCTAGCTGAAAGCCTGGCGGAAGAGCTCCGTCTCGCAGGCCCCGCGGAACTGCAGAAGGTCCCGCGGGGCCCTGATCTAAATCACTCAGAATGTGATCATAAGTAATGGGTCTTTCTGTTTTGTTTTTTGGGTAATTCCTGCACAGTATCAAAGACCATTCCCTAGTAGAACAGAACCCTCCGATACAATGCATTCACGCTGTCCTCCATGCATTCCAGCCTGTATTTCCAGTCGTATTCCCTTCACGAAAAAGCAGAATTGAGATCAGCTTTACAGTTCCAGCAGTTCTGAACCTGGGTCCAAATCCTGGCAGTCAGTGAGAGTGCCCTTCCTCCAGGTGGGGCCTGGAGATCTCCCAGAATTGCAACAGCTCTCCAGACGGCAGAGATCCGTCTCCTCATAGAAAAGGGCTGCTCTGTCCCTCCCCTCCACATCCCCTGCTCTCCCATAGAGTTCCCAACCTCCAAGCAGTGTTCCCTCTAAGCTGAGTGAGTGTGAGCTAGCTCATGGTTTTTTAGCCTCCGGCTCACACATTTCTGTCTTAGCTCAGGAAGGATGTGGCTCCAGAGCAGTGTTCCCTCTAAGCTGAGTTAGGGTGAGCTAGCTCACGGTTTTTTAGCCTCCGGCTCACACATTTCTGTCTTCGCTCAGGAAAGACGGCTCCAGAGCAGTGTTCCCTCTAAGCTGAGTTAGGGTGAGCTAGCTTGCAGTTTTTTAGCCTCCGGCTCACACATTTCTGTCTTTGCTCAGGAAGAACGGCTCCAGAGCAAGCTAATTCATGTAGTAGCCAAATTGCTCCCTCACAACTTTAATGTCGGTAGCTCACAACGTAGAATTTTTGCTCTCGGGACTCCACAGCTCAGAGGGAGCATTGCCTCCAAGTGGGACCATGAGACATAACCCAAATGACAACTGACTTCCAGATGATAGAGATCAGTTCCCCCAGAGGAAATGGCTGCTTTGGAGGATGGACTGAAACAGTCCAGTGGAGCCTGAGCGGTGGGTGTTGCCTTCTGACACACTTCCGGTGATGTCAGGGGGTGTGGCATATGCAAATAAGTTATGCTAATGAGTTGTGCTAATGAGCTCCTGCACCTCTTTTTCTACGAAATGACCCCTGTATCAGGGGAGGGTGGGATACAAAATTTAATAAATAAATACCTGGAGATTTCTCTCTTTTTTTTAACTTTTATTTATCAATTTTCCATATTAAATACAGTTAACCTAAAATTATCCTTACATACATTTGAGTCTATGTCTTCCATACATTATTAATCCATTTGTACAAACGCTCCCATCTTCCAAAATATATACCATCTTTCCCTTAAAGTATTAAACTTAACTTATCCATCTCTGCTATTTCCAGGGCTCTAGTCGGGGGGGAGCTCTCAGGTACGGAGCTCCGGAAGAGAACCTCTAGGGGGCGGGGCGGTCACGTGGTGAAGCCCCGCCTCCTTCTTTACCCCGCCCTCTGCTTCGATCCTCATTCCGTTTGGGAATGAGGATGAAGCAGGAGGGTAAGTAGCCGGGCCTTCTGACACGCTTCCGGTGATGTCAGGGGGTGTGGCCTCCTGTCACTTCCGGTGATGTCAGGGGGCGTGGCATATGCAAATAAGTTATGCTAATGAGTTATGCTAATGAGCTCCGGCAGCTCTTTTTCTACAACAAGACCCCTGGCTATTTCTAACAATTTAAATGCTATTTCCTTTCTAGTGGGAAGATTTTTCTTCTTTCCAATACTTAGCTAATAATATTCAGGCGGTCGTTAGGATATATATCATCATATATTTATCCTTTTGCTCATAGAACTCCGGAATTATATTTAACAAAGCTATTTCTGGTGACAAAACCACTTCCAAATTCATTATTTCTAATATTATTCTCTGTGCCATCCTCCAATAATTATGAACTCTTCCACATCGCCACCACATATGGAAAAAGGTACCCACAGTCGTTTTACACTTCCAACAATTTTTATTGACATTTGGGGGGGCGGAGCCTGAGAAGGGTTTGAGGAGGGGGTGACTTCAAGGGGATATAATGCCCAGGACCGTAGCCAGGATTTTGTGGTGCAAAAAAATTTCTGGTGGGGCTGCCATTCTTTGCCATAATGAAGGGGGTGGCACGTGATCCTCTCACTCCCTCCTGTGAGATTTTAAGGGCCCTCCAGCTGATCAGCAGGGAGCACGTGGCCCGCAGATCAGCTGAAGGGCCCTTTAAATCTTGAAAGAGGGGAGGGAGAGGGGTGCACGCCCACCCCCCACTTCTTTTCAAAAGCATTTAAAGGATCCCTTTAAATGCTTATGGGAAGAAGCGGGGGGGGGGTTGAAGAAGAGGAGATTGGATTTATACCCCGCCCTTCACTACCCAAGGGAGTCTCAGAGCGGCTGACAAACTCCTTTCCCTTCCCTTCCCCACAACAGACGCCCCCTGTGAGGCAGGTGGGGCTGAGAGAGTTCTGACAGGAACGGCTCTTTTTTAAGAACAGCTCTTATCAGAACTACAGCTCATCCAGCAGGTGCAAGTGGAGGAGTGCGGGAATCAAACCCAGTTCTCCCATATTAGAGTCTGCGCACTTAACCACTACACCAAACTGGCTTTAAGAAGTGGAGGCCCTTTAAGGAAGGGGGCTGGCTCTTTAAAGAAGGGGCGGAGCCCCATATAGTCTCACCATAGCTTTGCACCGGATTATGCCATACAGTCCACCTTCCAAAATGGCCATTTTCTCCAGGGGGACTGATCTCTGTCGCCTGGAGATCAATGGTGATTCCAGGAGATCTCCAGCCACCACCTGGAGATTGGCAAGAACATCAATGAGGGCTCTTTGTTCACGTGCTTAACTCCCCCATTTAACTTAACGGGATCTGGAAACATTCACCTTTGGCTGGAACCCATCTGATACATTCGTTCTCCGAAGATGTACTCTCCGCCTTCTGGATTTTCTATTAATGTTAAACAGAAACCGATGCTGCCGGAGAGGAGGGAGCCGGTCAGGTATTTTTAGCACCATCAACATCTTTTGCAGTTGGGTGCCTCCCCAGACAGATGGGTTTTTTTGTTTTTTTTCTCCCCCCCCAGCACATTGTCAAATGTTTGTTCAGCCAAGATGAGTTCTGTTCCAGCTCCTTTCCCACCTTCTGCCGAAATATCTTTTCACATGCCAAACATTTAATAAAAACGATGATTTTGCTGGGTAGCAGTTTGAAAACTTTTGTCTACAGAAGGCTGCCTCCTCTGATGCGTTAAGGAGGCCCATGCACTTTTGCGAAGGTCAAGACAACTTTGGGCGATTTGGCATTGGCTTTTTGCTCCGTTTCTTTTAGCAAACCCACGCTGGAAGAGAAATTCCCCTCTGCATTGCATGCCACTTTTGCTTTCTTTGACCACCGGAGTTTATGGTACGCTCTGCATTGCATGCCGCTTTCGCTTTCCTTGACCACCGGACTTTATGGTATGCTCTGCATTGCATGCCACTTTCACTTTCTTTGATCACCTTTGATCATCAGGTTTTATGGTACACTCTGCATTGCATGCCGCTTACGCTTACGCTTATGCTTTCTTTGACCACCGGAGTTTATGGTACACTCTGCATTGCATGCCACTTGTGCTTTCTTTGATCGTCAGGTTTTTATGGTACGCTCTGCATTACATGCCGCTTTCACTTTCTTTGACCACCGGAGTTTATGGTACGCTCTGCATTGCATGCCGCTTTCGCTTTCTTTGATCACCGGGTTTTATGGTACCTTCTGCATAGGTATATGGCCGTTCAGGGGTGACTTTGCAGTCAGCACGGCATTGGCCCCAGGGTATTTGAATGTGGTTTTGAGCTGCACCTTTCCCTCAGTGCTGAGAAAATGTGGAGCGAATCCCAGATGCAGAACCAGCCTTTAATTTCAGAATCCCCACCCCCCACACCACCGATCCGAAATTAATTTACTTCTAAAGTAGTTCCATGGATTCCAATGTGATATACACATACACGCCCACTTTGGGGTCTGGAAGCCATTTTTCTCCAGGCCAGTTTGGCCGGGGATCCTGGAGGTTTTTTTAAAATTTTCTGGGCATGCAACAGGGGTCACTGGGAACATGGGGGGGGGAGGTTTCTGTGAATTTCCTGCCTTGTGCAGGGGGTTGGACTAGATGACCCTGGAGGTCCCTTCCAACTCTATGATTCTATGTTTCTACTCCAGTTACAGTTGGGAAGCTTCTCCTGATATTTAGCCAGTATTGACTCCCTTGTAATTTCCACCGATTAGATCTAGTCTTCCAACCCTCTCACCATCCCGGTTGCCCTCTTCTGGACAGGCTCGAGCTTGTCAGCATCCTTCCTCAAATGTGGTGCCCAAAACTGGACACAGGACTCCAGGCCTGACCATAGCAGAATAGAGCGGAATGACCACCTCCCTTGATCTGGACACATGATCTGTAGTACAACAGTAGATCAGTAGAACATCATGTGTACCCTCTGAGAACGCCTGAACATGAGGTAACAGGTTTATAAGAATATTTTTACCATCCGAGGGTGAGCCATTTTGGATCCCCCCCCCCTTTGGCCATCCAAACCTCTCTGGCCTTCGATCTTTGCCTCTGGCCTTGGTGTGTCTGCCTCCCCCCGCCCCTCGCAGTCTCCCAACCTGTAGAAAAAGAGAGAAAAACTTACTTACCACTTCCCGAGCTGTTCATCTGGTCTCCGCTTCAGACCCCCCGGTTGTGTTATTGTGTAGTACAGTTTATGATTCAATAAACTATAATATTGATTTTTTCCCCCTGTCAGTTGGCTCTTCGACCCGGACTGGTCTCCAGACTGACCGGGCTGGCCAGGCTCTGAGCCGACATCACAGTGGCCTCTGGATTTCTTCACCGGGGAAGAATCCGTCCCTGCTGGGGTTGCTTTGGTAACCCACCAAACAGGAAGGAAACAGACCTCGGCGCCTAACCCTTGAAGGGAATCCAACTGGTGCTCAGCCATTGCACGAAGAGGCACAAAAGGAACAAGGATAAAAGAACCTGGGGGAAATCAGGGGCTGGTCCTCATTCCCTGCCACGTACATACCCTAAATGAGGAGGGAATCAGGCAGGCTATGCACATTAATTTCGGAACAATCCTGTGAACAAAGTTTGAGTCCAGTGGCACCTTTCAGAACAACAGTTTTGTTCTAGGAGCAACCCCATGTCTACTCAGAAGTAAGTTCCAGTGCAGTCAATGGGATCAATGCCTCAGGCTTAGGGAGTAGGGATGCCAACCTCCAGGTGAGGCCTGGAAATCTCACAGTATTAAAATTGATCTACAGAAGCCCAGGTCACACGGAGAATTTGCCGCATGAAAGACACGAATGTTGGGTGGATTTTTGGGGCACGATCACACCGCAACATCTGGGAAGCGTAGCACACCCGTGGCCAACCCGTGGCATCCCACTGAAGAGTCAGAGTTAAAAAGTACCAAGGAAAGTGCACTAGTATCTGGAAAACGTGCGGCACAGGCAGGCGTCTGATCATGGGAATGCTAGTATCCTGTGGCATCCAACGTCCCGTTGCAAACCAGATGTTTTTCATAAGCGCATGCGCACAAACACAAAACTGGAAGCAGTGCTGCTCCACGGAACTGTGCATGCACGCAAATATGAAATGCTTGTGTGATCGCGCCATGCCACTTCTTTGCCATGCTGCAGTATCGCCGTGTGATCACCAGCTAACAGCCAAAACTCAGAGACTCGGGGGACTGTGTGATCGGGCTACCATGCTTTATTTTGCTCCGGGGCGAAATGCCACACCTCCCCCCCCCCCCCTCTGCCCGTGTGACCGGGGCCAGAGATCAGTTTCTCTGTAGAAAATGGCTGCTCTGGAGTGTAGCACAAGGGGAAAATGAATGTGATTTCTGAATGTGGGTTCTGACATTTCCTCTGACATGTTTATATATTGACAGCTGTTACTGTGCCTTCAAAAGTTTAATTATAATAGATCCAGATCTTGGTATCCTTGAGAATAACTTCTGTGGGTTTACACTCACTAGCCCACCTGATCGTTGCCTCTGTGTAATGTCTGCCATAGTTCTCATCTCCTTGGATCTTTGTTTTTTTAATCTAACCCCAGATCTTGAGGTATTTCCCACCCCAGCATGGCAGCCCTAACTGGATGGCCATCCACAGACACCAGAGAGGCCCAGAACTGTGAGTGTCTCACCACAGTTGCCGTCACTGAAGAGGGACAATAATGGGCTATAACCGATGTTACGTTGACTCAGAAGAAAGTCTTAATTTGCTCTGTGAAGCTTATTTCCAAGTAATGGTAGCTAGGATTTGGTGTAGTGGTTTGGTGTAGTGGTTAAGTGCGCGGACTCTAATCTGGGAGAGCCGGGTTTGATTCCCCACTTCTCCACTCGCAGCTGCTGGATGTCCTTGGGCAAGCCATAGTTCTGTCAGAGCTGTTCTTGAAAAAGAGCAGTTTCTGTCAGAGCTCTCTCAGCCCCACCTACCTCACAGGATGTCTGTTGTGGGGAAGGGAAGGGAAAGGAGATTGTAAGCCGCTATGAGAGAGCCAGTTTGGTGTAGTAGTTAAGTGCGCGGACTCTAATCTGGGAGAGCTGGGTTTGATTCCCCACTCCTCCACTTGCACCTGGCTGGATGACCTTGGGCAAGCCGTAGCTCTGATAAGAGCTGTTCTTGAAAAAGAGCAGTTTCTGTCAGAGCTCTCTCAGTCCCGCCTACCTCACAGGCAATGTTCCCTCTAAGCTGTGGAATCTTGTGTGCAAAAATTCTACTCTGTGAGCTACTGGCATGAAATCTGTGAGCGAGCGATTTGGCTACTGCATAAATTAGTTGGCTCTAGAGTCATCCTTCCTGAGCGAAGACAAAAATCTGTGAGCTGGAGGCTGAAAAACCGAGCTAGCTCACTCTAACTCAGCTTAGAGGGAACACTGGTCAGGAGTGATTACGTTGAGGACTGACTGATTTGATCTCCTTGCAGTCCAAGGGACTCTCAAGAGTCTTCTCCAGCATCATAATTCAAAAGAATCCATTCTTCGGCACTCAACCTTCCTTACAGTCCAACTCTCGCAGCCGTACAGTAGTACTGGGAATACCATTGCTTCGACCATACGGACGTTTGTTGGCAGGGTGATGTCTCTCCTTTTTAATATGCTGTCCGCCCCGTGCTACCTTTTGCTAAAAAGAAATTCAGCTTGAGTTCTGTGTAAGTCAAAACCATGTATGCGTTGTGAACCTTGGCTTGTTCCCATGAAAAATATTTTGCTGACGATACCTTCCTCCCCACCACGTACGTACCAATTAAATAGATCTCATGTAAGAAATACAGATTATTTCCAGCCCTTTGGCTTATCGTTATTATATTTTAATGTCGCCCTTAGTGCCAAACAAATGTTTCCTGCCAGTGGAGGTTATAATTAACCTTTTAGGGATGCGCCAGAGTTATGAGGGGAAGGAGAGGTACGGATGTGCTTACCTAGAAACAAATGAGCCTGTTTCCAGATCTTACTAAATGAATGCAGCTGTTAAAATCATGGGAATGGGATAATTTAAAAGCATAGAGGGGGAGATGCAGCGGAATCAGTCTTGATACCCAGACAAGTGTTTTTTAGGGAAAACAAACCCATCTTTTATGGTGATTATGACAGGGGCAAAGCTGTTTTAGGCCTCCGAAATTGTCTGTGATGGAGAATCAACAGCCTCCTTAAGAGATGATTTAATTGCAAATTCCGCTTCCTGCAGCGGCTGTCGTTTTGAGCCAGGTTTGCCAGCTGATGGCTCGTCTTTTCTCTTCGGTCGCTCTTCTCTCCACCCCACCCCCCTTTCAAAATTCCATAATTTTATAATTGCTACTATTTCAAGCACCATTGATCAGGTGTAGCCGGTCTCCTTTCGGTGGAGCGAGCCAAATGTCGTGGCCGAGGGATTAGCCGGCTTTCTTTGCTCTCTTTATTAAAAAGCTTCTTGCAAATATCTATAATCAAATATCTTCCGAGCCTGTGTTTTCAGTGCCAGTCGGCAGAGATGCACTCATGTTTCTTTCATGGTTCCCCCACCCCCCAAAAAATTTCCTTTTTCTGCTTTTTTAATTAAAAAAAGGAAATCCAGGTGTTTGCATCCAAAATCACTTGAAGTGCCTTTCACTGTTTTACAATGCAGAAAGGGGCTGGCAGGGAACTGGGGGGGGGTTGTCTGATTTCAACCACAAGACAAAGATTTTAATGGTCTCTACAGTCACCCTACAGTCGGGCAGAAACACTTAAAAAGCAGGGCTGTTCACCACAACCCAGTTAAGGAATTTTGTTCTTTTCCCAATAAAAATCACGAAGCCTCATGGTGAAGGTAAAGGTCTCCCTTGCTCGAAAGCCAGTCGAGTCCGACTCTAGGGTTGCGGTGCTCATCTCCGTTTCCAAGCCGAAGAGCCAGCGCTGTCCGAAGACGTTTCCGTGGTCATGTGGCCGGCATGACTAAACACCAAGGAGCACGGAACGCTGTTACCTTCCCACCGAAGTGGTACCTATTTATCTACTTGCAATTTCTTGCTTTCGAACTGCAAGGTTGGCAGGGGTTGGGGCCAGAGACGGGAGCTCACTCCGTCAGGCGGCACTCAGGTCTCGAACTGCCGAACTACCGACCTTCCGGGCAGCAGTTCAACGTCAACCTCTGAGCCACCACGGCCCTTCCCCAGCCTCCACCACCACTCTTAAGGAGGGGCCCGGGGAGGGCGGGGTCTGGGGAGGGGAGGGGCCTCAGCAGGGTGCAATGCCACAGACTCCACCCTCCAAAGGGGCCATTTTCTCCTGGGGGACTGATCTTGGTAGAATAGCAAGAGATCTCCAGGTGCCCCCTGTATACTGAAAACTCACGAACTTTTTAAAAGAATTTTGTCTAAGACGTTGTCAGAACCCACAGCCAACAACTGAGTACACGCTTATCAGAAAGGTTATACTTTATTGTAGAGCCATAGATGCAATAACAAAGTCACTGTGAAGAATGGCGTCACCCCTACAAGCATAATGGGATATAGGGTATTCATACGCTCGCCCCCCCTCCTGGGCCAATTAGCCACACTCCCGTGTGCGGGAGAAGGAGGTCCAGGCCGTTAGAGCCAAAGCTGGGAACCGACAGCACTCCCATGGTCCTCTCACTCCCAGACACCACACCACACCACTTGCACGGCTATAGATAAGCAAGCGTTACAGCGGTGAAGAAGCACAGAAGGAATGCAGCGGTACTTTGTACACAGGTCAGTGAAGCATCTGACCCCTCCTGCTACCATGGCAGCATAGCTGACAGACATTCTGGAACTCTGTCCTGGTGCATTCCCCCCCAGAAAAAAAACCCTGCTTCCAATGTTCCCTCTAAGCTGTGGAGTCTTGTGAGCAAAACATCTCCTTGGTGAGCTACTGGCATTAAAGTGGTGAGCGAGCGATCTGGCTGCTGCATAAATTAGTTGGCTCTGGGGCCCTCCTTCCTGTGCTGAGACAAAAATGGGTGAGCTGGAGGCTAAAAAAACTGAGCTTGCTCACACTAACTCAGCTTAGAGGGAACACTGCCTGTTTCTAAGAAGGACTGGCAAAGGAGGTTTCGGTTTTCATGTGGTGTATTTGTTTTCTTGATGCGGTATAGCATGTGCATTTGGTGTGTTGGGTTGGTAGCTTGAAATCTCAAGAATCCAGCGCAACAACTCTGTGAGGGTTCCCTGTGGTCTCTTTTGGCCTGTGGCGAATACAAAACTTGCATTGGACTCCCAAGAGGCTTTTAGTGTCGGTTTGCCACAGAGATCTATTCTCCCCCCCCCAAAAAAAAAGCAATCTGTGTCTATGGTTCTTCTTTCAAAGCACTGGCGTTTACAACTTCCTTTCCCAACCTTGCAGTGGGAAGAAATTTAAGAATTTAAGAAGGATCTAGACAAGCTGGAACGTGTCCAGAGGAGGGCAACGAAGATGGTCAGGGGTTTGGAGACCAAGTCCTATGAGGAAAGGTTGAAGGAGCTGGATGTGTTTAGCCTGGAGAAGAGATGACTGAGAGGTGACATGGTAACCATCTCCAAGTATTTGAAGGGCTGTCATCGAGAGGATGATGCAGAGTTGTTTTCTGTTGCCCCAGGAGGTCGGACCAGAACCAACAGGTTGAAATTACATCAGAAGAGTTTTTAGCTAAACATTAGGAAGAACTTCCTGACAGAGTGGTTCCTCAGTGGGACAGGCTTTCTCGGGAGGTGGTGGGCGCTCAATCTTTGGAGGTTTTCAAGCAGAGGTTAGATGGCCATCTGACAGCAAGACTGATTCTGTGAACTGAGGCAGATCGTGAGAGGGAGGGCGGAAAGGGTTGCCTCAGTGCTCAGTTCTCGTGGCCCTTTCTTGCATGCCCAGGGAAATGCTGATCACCAGTTTGTGGTCAGGCAGCAATTTTTCTCCAGGCCACTTTGTCCAGGAATCCTGGAGGTTTTTTTGTCATATTCCGGGCACAGAGCAGGTGTGACTGGGTGTGTGTATGTGAGGAAGGTTTTTGGGGATTTCCTGCCTTGTGCAGGGGGTTGGACTAGATGAACCCAGAGGTCCAACTCTATGATTCTGTGATTCTTCTGAGATCAGAAATCTCCACAGCTTCCAGGAAAGATTTAAAAAATAAAAACCTTTATGCATTGCAGATTAATGTTTGCAGTGATCAACACTCATGACAACTACTCTTGCCAGACACCACACCACTGGTCACGGACATGGTAACAGCATCGTTTAGACCAGGCCTAAGACTGCTCACGGCAGAAGAACTTACAGGAGCCTCGAGTTCTTTGGTGGTGTGAAAACGGCCAGCTGGTGAAACAGACAGTGAAGACTGACGACAAGGGAGAAAAGGAAGCAAGAACGAGGCATCTGCCAAGAAGGATGTGGTCAGAATGTTGAAGAACACTGCGAAGAACATAAATGTTGATAAGACTGGGAATCCTAGGAAAGACACATAAACACTGCATGGCGCATTAGCAAGTGACTGAAAAAAAGAGTAAGCTACTGCAGTACCCAGACATTTGCCATCACAGGAGAACGATGTAGGTGTTTAGAGTAAGGAAGGAGTATGTCATTCTGCCTTGTAGACTTTACCAGGATTGATGTGCCTACCACCTTGATCCTATACTGCGATCCCTGGAGGGCAAATCTGAGGAAAGTAAGATTGTGCCCCTTCTCGCCTCAAACAGGGCAGATCTCATTGAAGTGGTGGCAGACTTCCTGTAGTCTGCGTCTTTATTGTTGTTCAGTCGCACAGTCGAGTCCGACTCTTCGCGACACCATGGAACAGCTCCCGCCAGGCCCTCCAGTCTTCCGCTGTCCTCTGAAGTTTGCTCATTTTCATGTTCGTTGCGTCGCTGACACTGTCCAACCATCTCATCCTTTGCCCTCCCCGTCTTCTTTGACCTTCAGTCTTTCCCAGCATCAGGGTCTTCTTCTCCAGGGAGTGCTCCCTTCTCATTTGGTGGCCAAAGTATTTCAGCTTCAGTTTCATTATCTGGCCTTCCAGGGAACAGTCAGGGTTGATTTCTTTTAGGATTGACTGATTTGATCTTCTTGCAGTCCAAGGGACTCTCAAGAGTCTTCTCCAGCACCATAGTTCAAAAGAATCTATTCTTCGGCGCTCGGCCTTCCTTATAGTCCAACTCTCGCAGCCATACATGACTACTGGGAATACCATTGCTTTGACCATGCGGACTTTCGTTGGCAGGGTAATGTCTCTACTTTTTATCATGCTTTTTCTTTCCCTTCCCTGTATCTCTGAACCAAGGCGGCCGTTGTTCTGCCAATAAAGGTTTGCAATGAGGGTAAAATTCCTTAGAGGGCACCAGTGTTCCCTCTAAGCTGAGTCAGTGTGAGCCAGCTCAGTTTTTTAGCCTCCCGCTCACACATTTTTGTCTTAGCTCAGGAGGGATGGCTCAAGAAGAACAAACTAATTGATGCAGCAGCCCAATTGCTCGCTCACAACTTTCATGCCAGTAGCTCACAAAGTAGAATTTTTGCTCACAAGACTCCACAGCTTAGAGGGAGCATTGGCGGGCACCCTCCAAAGCAGCCATTTGCTCCAGGGGGATGGATGTCTGTCATCTGGGGATCAGTTGCAATTCCAGGAGATCTTCAGGCCAACTCTGGAAGTTGGCAACCCTCACAGTTGAAAGTTTCTTGGACGTGCCATCTGGCTTTGCCCTCTCCACATTGCTGCAAGTTGTGTTCCTAAGTAGTGCCTGCCTCTTTGAGTTGGCAGGGACCTCCAGGGTCATCTAGTCCAACCCCCTGCTCAAGGCTGGAGATTCACAAATACGTCCTGCCCACATGCCCTCAGTGACCGCTGTTCCATGCCCAGAGGAAGGAAGAAGAAAAAAACCCGCTCCAGGATCCCTGGCCAAACTGGCCTGGAGAAAAATCGCTTCCTGCCCCCAATGTGGTGATCGGCATTTCCCGGGGCGTGTAAGAAGGGGCCACGAGAACTAAGCACTGAGGCCACCCTTCCTGCCCTCCCTCTTGTGATCTGCCTCAGTTCACAGAATCAGCCTTGCTGTCAGATAGCCATCCAGCCTCTGTTTGGAAACCTCCAAAGGAGAGCCCACAAGTTTTCGTAACAGACAGTGTCACCCATGTGCACTTTTGTTCTCTAAACAACCATAACCCTGTATTGCTGTGCTGTGAATACGGGGCCAGGAAGCTGTGATCTCTCTCTCGGACGTTCTAGCTTCGGAATGGAAATCCCATTTCTCACCCCGGCCCCTTGTCCCCTCTGAGCTATTCAATCAACGTGAGGATACCATTTTTATGAATCAGGCCTCCTCCTTCCAGCCGAGAAGAAAGTGCTCCTTGAGCTTGACTGGCGTCCCAGCCCCATAAATTGTCTTCCCTTGCCAGGGAAGGGAGCAGGCAGGCCGGAGGTGAGCCGGTTGTTTATTCCTTCAAGAACTGATGAAAGGCCGTTGCCTGGCAGTAACTCAGGGCTAAGACTTCGCCGGGAAGAAAAGAAAGATTTCCTATCAGAGCTCGGTACGGGCTGGCTGGGAGATGGAACAGCACCGAGGAGGGAGGATATATCGGCACGCAGGCTTCTCTTAAGAACAGCGAGGGCCACGGCGATGCAGCCGCCACTGCTGGCGTTGAAGAGAAAAGCGTCTGTTGTTTCCATCCCCTTCTCCCTCGCCACCACTTCCAGATCGTGTCGCCAGGACCATCCGGAGCCCTATATCCTGCCCGACTGCTGTAAGCTGTCATTTAACAAAGCGAGTCAGTTTGGTGTCGTGGCTAAGTGCGCGGACTCTAATCTGGGAGAACCGGGTTTGATTCCCCACTCCTCCACTTGCAGCTGCTGGATGACCTTGGGCAAGCCGTAGTTCTGTCAGAGCTGTTCTCTCAGGAGCAGTTCTCGAGAGAGCTCTCTCAGCCCCGCCTACGTCACAGGCAGGGTTCCCTCTAAGCTGAGTCAGTGTGAGCTAGCTCACAGTTTTTTAGCCTCCGGCTCACACCTTTTTGTCTTAGCTCAGGAAGGGACGGCTCCAGAGCAAATTGATTTACACAGTGGCCCAATCGCTCGCTCACAACTTTAATGCCAGTAGCTCACAAATTAGAATTTTTTGCTCAGAAGACTCCACAGCTTAGAGGGAGCATTGCTCACAGCATGTCTGTTGTGGGGTGGGGAAGGGAAAGGAGTTTGCAAGCCGCTCTAAGACTCTGAGTGAAGGGCGGGGTATAAATCAAATCTCTTCTTCTTCTTCTTCTAAATAGATCTAATATCTATATGAGGCTGTTGTGCTTTGGTCACGTCCCCATATGTTCCCCAACGAGCACTACGGTCCAGGACTAAACATCTCCTGGTGGTTCCAGGTCCCAAAGAGGCCAGACTAGCGGCGACTAGGGCCAGGGCTTTTTCGGTGGCGGCTCCTACCTGGTGGAATGAGCTCCCAGAGGAGATCCGGGCCCTGCAGGACCTTGCACAGTTCCACAGGGCCTGCAAGACGGAGCTCTTCCGCCAGGCGTTTGAGTAGGAGCCGCCACGACTGTAACCATCTGTCTACGACTATTACTATCTGTCCTAGCCCTTATTACCAACTTACCGTGAGCGCAAAAATGGTGGTACTGCGTGGAGCTGTGGCCACTAAGGATACCATCCTGATGACGTTATCTGTTCCCTTGTTAGTTGTTGTGGAGAGCACTTATGTTGTACTGAATGTTTTTAAAATGCAGTTTTAATGTTTTATGTATTGGGCATTGGCCCCATCTGTACGCCGCCCTGAGCCCACTCGCAGGGAGGGCAGGTTATAAATTTAAATAAATAAATAAATAAATGAGAGGACAGGGGCCGTTGGAAAAGGCAATAAGGCTAGGAAAAGCTAAAGGCGGCAGCAGAAGACGAAGACCCAATGTGAGATGGATGGCCTCAATCGAGCAAGGCCTGAGCAAGGCGGTTCATGACAGGGCCTTTTTGAGGTCATTAATTCGTAGTGGCAAATCGGATTCAACAGCACTTAAGACACACTCATTTCCCCCCCACTCCTTGGGGCTTCTAGATCACCTGGCAGGCTGCCTGGACCCCTTTGGGAGTTCTGCATGGCTCAGAGAAGTGACAAGGAGTGGGATCCCATCAATGAGGCATCCCGGCAGCAAAAAGAGATGAGATGGGCGGGATTCTTTTCCTGCAACGATCTGGAAATGTACAGAATGCAATCTTGGCTCTTTTTTTGAAAGCCGGTTTGGTGTAGTGGTTAGGAGCGTGGACTATAGATCTCTTGGCTCTCTAGCCCTTCCTATCCTGAGACCCACCCCACCTTTAAGACTTTTAGACGGCAGCCAAAGTCTCCACATGTTTCTGCTAGTTCAGGACACGATTCCTATTTCCTAGTAGTCTCCCCTATTTTTCCTTTGGGATGTGCCATCCCGCCGAGGACAGGTAAATATTGCCCCTCAACTAAGCATCCTGCTCATGTGTATCCAAACAATTATCACAAACAGAATACCCACCCACATGCAAAAACAAAACTGAAACCTTTTTCTTTTCTGGTGACAACAGCCCCTCCTAAAGGAAGACATGCATCTTGTTCTTGCATTGGAGAGTTCAGTTGGTAACCTAGGACATGCTTGTCCTCAGTGCACAGAAATTAGATCAATCTGATACCATACATATTTTTTAGAAATGATTTGGAAAATGTTTGAACACCTTGTCTTAAAATATTTTATTCATCATGTTAAAATAAAACATTCCATAGTCAATTTTTTTCTTTTCTTTTTTTCAATTTTTCCATTTTTTTGGAAAAAAACAAAAAAGGCTTCAGGGAAAAAATGGAAAAAACCTGTTTCCCCCCCAAAAAAAACTCCTCCGGTTTTCCCCCGGGCCTTCACATTTCTAATTCAGACATATAAATAAACCACGGGTTGATCAAACCCTGGTCATTTGTGACATCCAAATCAAGACAGCACACCAAAAGGGGTATGTTTGTTGACTCAGGTAAATCAGGATTTAAACCTAGGGTTTTCTTCTGGTTTGCTAACCTTAGTTTATGCCAGTTGTGTGGCTTGCTATGAAATCTAAATTCAAAAATAGCATCATCCCTTATGGCTACCTGACAGTATAGGGAAGGTATCTCTCCGCACCAAGCAGAGAGAAACAAGAAGCAGAGAAAACTAGGATTTTGTTACTTATGTCTAGTAGACTAACCAGAGTTTGTTATGCAAATCGTCATATACCATGACATGAAAATGCAGCTACAGTCCTCAATGAGAGATATCCCTCTTGCCCACTTATATCTTTTATTGTCAGGAAACAACACAGCATCAAATCATGATGCCAAGCATTACCATGAGTTTCAAATGGCTAGAATTGAACAATTTATCCTGTTTTAATACTTTTAAAACGAGATAAATTATTCCAATCTTGTCATTCTCCAACCGTAGAGGAGACCAGTTCCTTTGGATGTTATGCCTATGTGATTTCACAAACGTTCAGTAGTAAGTACTGCCCAGTGTGAATTATGAGATTATGAGATGTAACCCCAACTTTATCACAGGATGAAATTCAAAATACCATCATCATCTGACAGTTCCTGCACAGATTCTGGTGTCGAACAGCTGCTTTCAGTGTTCTGGCTGTTGCTGGACGGTTGATCACTGGCTTTACGCCGCCTACAATCATTTGCAGACCTCTGAACAAAAGGCAACACAGAAAAAAACACATTAGAGGCACCATTTTACAGTAGAGTAGGAAAGGTTAAAGGGTAGGGGTTTTTTTGGTATTTTTCATGTGTCTTTGTGTTAATGTTTGTGCACTTGGAAGTCATGGCGACCTCTGGTGACTGACCCCAATTGGGGGCCTGGAGGATATTCAGAGAGGTGGCTGAATAAAGCCTGCCCCCGCCTCCCACCTCTGGTATTCCAAGGAGGTCTCCCATCCAAGGTATTCCAAGGAGGTCTCCCAATGAGGTTTATAAGATTATGCATGGGAAAGAGCAGGTAGAGAAAGAGGTACTTTTCTCCCTTTCTCATAATACAAGAACTCGTGGGCACACCATGAAATTGCTGAGCGGTCGGGTTAGAACAGATAAAAGGAAGTACTTCTTCACCCAAAGAGTGATTAACACATGGAATTCACTGCCACAGGAAGTGGTGGCAGCTACAAGCATGGACGGCTTCAAGAGGGAATTAGATAAGCATATGGAGCAGAGGTCCATCAGTGGCTATTAGCCACAAGGTATAGATAGGGGCTCTGGGGCAAGTGATGCTCTGTCCTCTTGGTGCTTGGGGGGGGGTTCAACAGTGGGAGGGCTTCTAATGTCCTGGCCCCACTGGTGGACATCCTGATGGCACCTGGTATTTCTGGCCACTGTGTGATACAGAGTGTTGGACTGGCTGGGCCTTTGGCCTGATCCAACATTGGCAACTCTTATGTTCTTATGAACGTCTCTTGATTTTCTATCTAATTTCCTGGATGCTGTGTTACCACTGCTATTCTGAATGTGGAGGCTCCCTTAAGTCACTGTGATAGGCATTGATTGCCCTGTTCTTTAGTTCTTCTTGGGCAAGCTAGAATTAGAATCCACCAGCATCTCAGAGACCAACCAGATTTTCAGGGTATAAGCTTTCAAGAGTCAAAACTCTCTTTGTTAGATACCAAGCTAGGGAAACTTTCGTCAGATACAAAGCTTATGGAAGCCACGTGTTATGGCGGTTCCTTCTCTGCCTGCTTGTTAGGACCAAGCTGCTGGTGGAAAGTGCCATCAAGTCACAGCTGACTTATGGAAATACCATAGGGTTTTCAAGGCAAGAGACAATCAGAGGTAGCATGCCACTGTCTGCCACTGTGTAGCAACCCTGGTATTCCTTGGAGGTCTCCCAGCCGAATATTTTCCAGTGCTGACCCTAGTTAGCTTCCGAGAACTGATAAAATCAGGCTTGCCTGAGCTATCCAGGTCACGTTTTGAGATTAGGGGGTGTGCATTCAGTAAAGCCGAACAAAAAAAACTCCGAAAAACTTTTTCAGTATTTTTCGGGTATTCGGCATACCAAATCAGCTCCTCTGAGCTGATTCGGTTGCCAAATACTGAATGCCAGGAAAAAACCGAAAATTTTCAGTTTTTTCCAGCTTTACCGAAAACAGGCTCTGGGTGGCTTTAAACTTTAAATGGCACCACTCACCTTCTTTTCCCCGCTATTTTTGCCTCTTTCCCGCCTTTTGTGGTAACCTTGCATTAATTGTAATGACACTTGATGGTTTTGTATTTAAAGGGAACAAATTGTTTCAGCCCTTTCTTTGTCAGAAACTGCCCTGTTGGTTCTGCACAGGAAAATCACACGCTCAGCCTTATGCCGATTGTCTGCCAAGTGAACTGCTTGCCAAGCTTCAAGAAGCAACTGGTGGGCTTCTGCAATCTAGGAATCTCTGCCTCGATACACAACCTACTTTGCATTGTCATTGTGCTCATCTCAACTTTTCTTCCCAGAGTTGTGCTCACCATAATTTATTCCAAAATGCCTAGATATATGCATACCTCTCATAAGTATGTAAGAAAAGCCTGGCTGGCTCAGATTAAAGCACCATAAGCACGTTCATTCCAAGATGCTTTGAGAAACGCACATGCAGGACATGAAAACTGCGGCTTTCCCACATTGTTAGTCCCCAGACAACTGGTATTCAGAGGTTCAGTGGCAACAGAATGCAGCATTTTCGCTTAGCTGTTAGTCCATCCTGATGAAATACGTTCTGAAACTAGTCAGTCTTTCTATGGAAATCCATAGCTAAGGATTAGGACATTCAAATCAACACCCAAAATTCTTCTTCTGGCCTTAATGTGTCTGTGGCAGGTAGGAGGTGAGAGAAAGGGGGGGAGGCTCTGAAGCAACCACATTTTGGACTGAAAAATATCCAGTCTCAAACTCTGGCTTCCCCTATAGATTCTTTAATCTCCAGTCACCCACAATCAAATAAAAAGGAAGTCACAAGCTTTAAATTAGAGATTGGTAGCATGTAAGCTTTGTTCTCCCTAAAGGCCTCTTATTGGAAACCTGCTAAACCAGGGGTGTCAAACATGCGGCCTGGGGGCCGGATCAGGCCCCCAGAGGGCTTCCATCAGGCCCGCAGTGCAACTGGCCATCTCCTGCTTCCAGTTCTGCTGCTGCCGCTGCATCATAGTTTGCTTTGCCAGACTCTCTTAATCACTCAGCCATTTCATGTTTTAACCTGGGTCCTAGAGCATGAGATTTCTGTGGTGAATGTCAATAAATTAAAAGTAGGTTTGCAGAAACAGGGCTAAGGTTCTAGGCATGTTTTTATTTTAAGTAAAAAAAATCTTTGTGTTTGTGTCCTTTATAAAGTTTATTTCTTCGCTACCTGTCATTACATTTATGACACACATGGCCTGGCCCAACAAGGTCTCATTTATGTCAGATCCTGCCCTCATAACAAATGAGTTCGATACCCCTGTGCTAGACTAAGGCTGTAATTGTATGTGGGGTAAATAGAGACCCCCCTGCATCTTAGATTTTTGACTTGACAGACAAGACACAGATGGAGATGAGCAACAAAGGTTTATTAACAGAGAATGAAGCATTTAATAAGGTAAATATGACGTGTGAATATGATGTGTGGATGGCTTAGATATAGAAAATAACGCTGGCTCTCAAATAAAGTCAATAATCCCTGAGGGGAGGTTTTATTCCCCTTTTCTCTGGATAGTTCACCTCAGTAGGTTTAAGGCTGCTCTTTTCTCTCACAGAAAACCTTTCCACAGAACCTACATGTAACAGGAATGATGAGCCTCCAACAGGATGCTTATTTGTACCACTGAAATAAGCTCTCTTCCCTCAGCCGACCCCAAAACCCTAACTAGAAAGCCCAATAAAGCCCTGTCTAAGCTGACGCTCCTTTCCAGGGCCGCCAAAATCCCCTATCTGAAGGAATGAATTTTTTTCCCCTCCCGCTTTTTAAAGCTGAGGCTGGCTCAGCCCCTCCCATCCGATGGAGTTCCATGGGTTCCGATTGGTTGACAATCACTTGGATTTGCATGAGGCCTAAATCCCAAGGATTGGTTCGGAGCCCCGGACGAGAGGCGGGACTCTTAAGGATGATTGCCACAACATCTCTCTGTATAATATTCACAGATTTAGCCAGGCTTCAATGGTTTCATGGTTATCCAGTCCATAAAAGCCTCGAAGAGGCAGTAGACACCCAGATATAGTTTACCTTCTCCTCTGCCTCTTACAAATAACACTGAAATCACCTCTCTTCAGCTGTCAAAGAAGAAATAATTGTTCCGGTTAATGCTCCCTCTAAGCTGTGGAGTTTTGTGAGTAAAAATCCTACTTTGTGAGCTGCTGGCATTAAAGTTGTGAGCGAGCGATTTGGCTACCGCATGAATTAGTTTGCTCTGGAGCCGTCCTTCCTGAGCGGAGACAAAGAGGTGTGAGCTGGGGGCTAAATAACTCTGAGCTGGCTCACACTAACTCAGCTTAGGGGGAACACTGGTTATGGTCCATGGGAAAAAAAATATCATTTTTCCATGGCCACCAACCTCTCTTCTGCACCCATCTTTTTAAAACTGTGACAAGAAGAACGATTGCTCATTTCAGTATGGGTGGAGAGGGACTTGAACCATCTCTTGTCTTGGGCTGTCAAGGTGGGGTGTGGAGTTGTCCTATAATTACAACTGATCTCCAGAGTACAGATATTAGTTCCCCTGGTGAAAATGGCTGCTTTGGAGGGTGGACTGTATGACATTAGACCCTGCGGAGATCTCTCTCTGTCCCATACCCCAACCTCCATAGGTAGTGCCCTCAAATCACCAGGAATTTCCAAAGCCAGAGGTGTTGATGCAATCTTATCCTATTGTCTTAAGAAGCAATGTTTCCACCCTTGGTAATGTTTCATCTTTTGAATTGTCGTCTAAATAGGAGCCCCTTGTGGTTTCAGAGCAGAGAGTTTTGCTGCCATTAGGATCAAGAGGGTATCCTCCATTGTGTGGACAATCACTGTGTTTTTAGCGAGCTTAGCGAAGTCTTTCAGAGTTCATTACAACTGGCCAACCCATCTGTTATTCACAGTTAAGACCTGGTTTAACCTCCTGATTACTGCAAAATGAGGTCAAAACCAGAGGTCCGGGAGAGTAATATTATAAAACTCTCTGTAAATTAGCTTCGACAGTGCTTGAGATATTGAAAGAAACAGAAAGGACCAGCTCGCTTGCCTTTTTCCCCTTGCCTGTTTGGAAGGAGGAAATCAAGGGTAGCATTTCCCGAAGGGAGTCCCAAAACCGTGACCCCAATAGCCTGTACGTTGAGTTCCCACCTAGCTCTTAAATTCTGTACTAAAGTTATTTATGAAGCTAACCAACATTTTTAAAGCTCTAAATTTTGTTTGTTTGTTTAATTATGGCACTTGGAGAGAAATTTCCCCCAGGGTTTCCAGCCAATCTACTGAAAAGAGTAATATTTATTAGGCTTTTCAGAAACACAACATTATTTTACAAATGTGGCCGACGGGATAGGAGAACCCAAATTTTATTTTTACTAGAAATGTACACATGTCCCCCAAAACATTGGAAGAGCCCTGCTTAGGGTTCCCAACCCCCAGGTGGTACCTGGTGCTTCCCCAGAACTACACCTGATCTCCAGGCGACAGAGATGAGTTCCCCTGGAGAAAATGGCTGCTTTGGAAGGTGGACTTTATGACATCATACCCCACTGAGGTGCCTCCTCTCCCTAAACCCCACCCTCCCAAGTTTCATCCCAAATCTTCAGGAGCTTCCCAACCCTGAGTTGGTAATCCTATCACACCAAAGGCCCACATGATCCAGCATTCATTATTCCTAGAGTGGACAAATAGATGGACTTGAAAGGTCTACAAGGAGGTCATGGAGACCAGCATGGTGCAGGGGGTTGATGGCCCTGGAGGTCCTTTCCAACTCTATGATTCCATGATTCTATGTTTTGTAGAACCTGAAATGGAGCTTCACGGGGGGAAGGGGCAAAGATCTGTGAGGTCCTGGGTCTAGGTGCCAAAATACCAATAATAGTTCAGTTGCTTCAAATGCTATGATGAAGGAAGGGGCTATGATTCAGTGGCAGAGCACCTGCTTGGCACTCAGAAGGTCCCAGGTTCAACCCCCTGCAAATCCAGGATCAGGTAGCAGGTGATGCAAAAGACCTCTACCAGAGCCCCTGGACAGCCTCTGCTAGTCTGAGGAGACAATATGGACCTTGATGAACCAGTGGCCTCTTTGGGGAGGGGCTGTGCCTCAGGGGAAGAGCCTCTGCTTGGCATGCAGAAGACCCCATATTCAACCCCCTGTATCTCCGGTTAAAAGGATCCAGTAGGAGATGATGGGAAAGAACTCAGCCTGAGACTCTGGAGAGCTGCTGCCGGTCATATATTAGTCATATAAAGCCGCTTCATATATTAGTGAGATGTGGGGAGTATCACAGTCCTCAGCATTCTCTAGCCAATGGATCTACAGGCTCTTTCTTTAAACATTATTTGAGTCCAGGTGGCACCTTGAAGACCAACAAAGTTTTGTTCAAGGTATAAGGTTTTGTGTGCACGCACACTTCTTCAGATACCTATATGTATGGACTGGTAATTTCCAATTTTGTTTCTATCTCTGTCTTGACTCTAATTGGCTCTTCCTGGCAACTAAACCCCACCCCACCCTCTCTCTTTCTATACGTAATGGTTGACGACATTCTCTTTTACTGTATCGGAAGAAGGGTGCCTGCACATGAAAGCTTATACCTTGAACAAAACTTTGGCCCCGGCCACACGGGCCAGATAACGTAGAGGGGAGGTATGGCTATTTGCTCCAGCGCAATTAGACCTGCCAGAATGCGATCAGATGCATCAGCAGCACACCACGGTTCCGTCCCTCGGTGCCTGCGCTTCAGCGAAGACGGCTGGCGGGAAAAGCCGTGCCGGCGCGATCACAGGGAAGGAGTCCGTCAGCAGCCCATGGCAAAACATTTGCCAGTACTTTTGTGCAGGTACCTTTTAACCACGCATTTCGGTGGTACACCACGGGTCAGCCACGGGTGCACTACGCCCGCCAGATGTTCTGGTGTGATTGCACCTGGAAAATCTGCCCAACATTTGTGGCTCTCCCGCAGCAAATTTGGCATGTGAACGGGGCCCTTGTTGGTCTTCAAAGTGCCTGACTGGACTCGAACTTTGTTCTGCTGCTTCAGACCAACACGGCTTACCCCACCTGAATCTTTAAACATTCTTGTTAGCTAGGATGGCAGTGATTTAATTCGGGTTGTTTATCTTGTTGCTAGGGATAAAAATGAGACATGGAGGGAGAGGGGGCTTTGGGGGGGCTTCACTTTAAAGGCAGAACAGATGTCGGCCTCTTAAAAAAAATAAAATGCCCATTAAAATCACCGTGATTCACGACGGGGAGATTATTTCCCCGGCAGAGAGTTTGCTTCAGGAATGCATTAAAAGAAGTAAGTGCTTTGTAACAAGCACAATACTTCAAGGGATCCGCTTTGACTTCCATCAGAACAGGCAGAAGTCATTTCCGGCATGCGCACCTGGGAATGCTCTGCATTGGTATTCCATGTTCACAGCAGGGCTGCCATTCAGTTAGCACGGCCAGAGTGCCAGAGCTCTGTCAATCTGAGACTCTCTTTGGGCATTCAGCGGCTCCTCGGTGTGTTTACTCATCGCTGATAACTTGTGCTGATGCCACAGAGAAACCGAGGGTGCAGTCCTGTTCACACTTGCCTGGGAGCAATGCTCCCTCTAGCTCCCTCCCTACTTTGTGAGCTACTGGCATTAAGAAGAAGAGGAGGAGACTGGATTTATACCCCACTCTTCACTACCCAAGGGAGTCTCAGAGGGGTTCACAAACTCCTTCCCCTTCCCCTCCCCACAACAGACACCCTGTGAGGTGGGTGGGGCTGAGAGAGCTCTGACAGAAATGGCTCTTTTTCAAGGACAGCTCTGACAGAACTATGACTCTCCCAAGGTCATCCAGCAGGTGCAAGTGGAGGAATGGGGAATCAAACCCGGTTATCCCAGATTAGAGTCCATGCACTTAACCACGACACCAAACTCTAAGCAAGCGATTTGGCTAGTGCATAAATTATTTTGCTCTGGAACCATCCTTCCTGAGCGAAGACAAAAATGTGTGCACCGGAGGCTAAAAAAATTGTGAGCTAGCTCACACTGACTCAGCTTAGAGGGAACACTGCCTGGGAGTAAACACCGGCAAACCTCGGCAGACACAGCAGGCCTCAGTTCTGAGTAGACAAGTGTAGGACTGTGCTATAAATTCCAAGGGGTATTAATGGCAGTTAGTCAATTACACTGGCTCCCATCTTGACTAGAGCATGAGCTGGGCACGCAGGAGGTCCCAGGTTCAATCCCCAGCAACTCCAGTTAAAAGAATCAGGTAGTAGATGATGGGAAAGACCTCTGCCTGAGACCCTGGAGAGGTGCTGCCTTTTGGAGCAGAAAATACTGACTGTGATGGACCAGCATTAGGGTTCCCAAGTACCTACCTATGATCCGGCGGGGGACACATGCTTCCCCGCCGGGAGATTCTTGCTTGGAACACAGGCGTTGCACTATTCCGTCACCCAGACGTGACGTAGGCACGTAGCTGGGCGACGCTCTAGCAATGGGACTGGAAACTCGATGGTACCATTGTGTTTCCAGCCCCATTGCCAGAGCGTCGCCCGGCTACATGCCCACGTCATGTCCAATGCTTCCTCTAAGCTGTGGAGACTTGCGAGCAGAAATTCTACTCTGTGAACTACTGGCATTAAAGTTGTGAGCAAGCGATTTGGCTGCTGCATAAATTAGCTTGCTCTGGAGCCATCCTTCGTGAGCTAAGACAAAAATGTGTGAGCCGGAGGCTAAAAAGCTGTGAGTTAGCTCACACTAACTCAGCTTAGAGGGAACACTGGTCATGTCTGGGTTACAGGATAGTGCAGGGCCTGTGTTTTCCCCGTGTTCCCGCCAAGAACTATACATCCCCCGCCGATTCGCAGTAAGTACTTGGTAGCCCTAGTGCTGCCTTTCGGAGCAGAAAATACTGACCGTGATCAATGCTCCCTCTAAGCTGTGGAGCCTTGTGAGCAAAAATTCTACTTGGTGAGCTACTGGCATTAAAGTTGTGAGCGAGGGATTTGGCTGCTGCGTAAATTAGTCTGCTCTGGAGCCTCCCTCCTGAGCGAAGACCAAAAAGTGTGAGCCGGAGGCTAAAAATCTGTGAGCTAGCTCACACTAACTCAGCTTAGAGGGACCAGCATTCTGATTTGGTATAAGGCAGCTTCATGTGAATTAGTGTTCATATGACCGTTGCCTCAGATCAAGATAGCGGCAGGTCATCACAGCCTTTCACTACCAATTAGAATGTCCTGCCTTGACCTGGATAGCTCAGGCCACCCTAATCTCATCACTAAAGCCTGGAGACCAAGAAGCCCTGTGAGGAAAGGCTGAGGCACTTGGGAATGTTTAGTCTGGAGAAGAGGAGGTTGTGTTACACAAATAGATTCCCAGTCAAAAAGAAGAAGAAGAAGTCAAAATGAGGAGGAAGGTTCATAGTGTTTTAATTGCAATTAAGACACCTGAAAACAGTTAGGCCAAATGTAGCCTATCAAAAATCGACAGCTTTCTGAACACCTGTACCAAGGGATTAGCCCACCCAAGCCAGTCCAGGAATGAGAGTACATTAAACAACAAACCACGAGATGGTCTATATACTCTCTGGTATTCAGAACAAAATGCCACCAGAATCTCTCTTCAATAGTCCCTGCCTTTCCTAAGGGAGAGATTCCAAACCCTTAGTTGGCGTCTGGAACAGAACACACTAGCAACTCAATCTAGAGATGCACACTTTTACTCTCCAATGGTAGTGTATATGGTGAGCGTTTAGGCACAAGACTCAGACTTGGAATTCAGTTACAACATCAGAGACACATTAGCAATAAGAAGGATCTTTATTCAGTACTGAGCTTAGCATAGACTACCAGAGATTACAAAAATAACAAAGGCTAGGGAAATTTGCCGTAACTACACAGTGAAGATCCCTCTCATGGATCACTGCCTTGTCGTGGCGAGGGGGCTTGCGCGGTCTGATGAAGCTGTGGGCTACGCCGTAAAAAGCCACCCAAGACGGACAGGCCACAGCAGAGAACTCAGACCAAGTGTGATCCACTGGAGAAGGAAATGGCAACCCACTCCAGTATCTTTGCCAAGAAAACCCCATGGACAGTAACAAAAGGCTAAAAGATATGGCGCCGGAAGATGAACCCCTCAGGTCGGAAGGTGTCCAATATGCTACTGAGGAAGAGCAGAGGGCAAGTACAAGTAACCCCAGAAAGAGTGAAGTGGCTGGGCCAAAGCCGAAAGGACGCTCAGTTGTGGATGTGTCTGATGATGAAAGGAAAGTCCGATGCTGCAAAGAACAATACTGCATAGGAACCTGGAATGTAAGATCTATGAATCAAGGTAAGCTTGACGTGGTCAAAAATGAGATGGCAAGACTGAACATCGATATCCTAGGAATCAGTGAACTAAAGTGGACAGGAATGGGCGAATTTAACTCAGAAGACCATTATATCTACTACTGTGGCCAGGAATCTCGTAGAAAAAATGGTGTGGCCTTTATAGTCAACAAGAGAGTGCAAAAGGCAGTACTGGGATACAATCTCAAAAATGACAGAATGATTTCTGTCCGATTCCAAGGCAAACCATTCAACATCACAGTAATCCAAGTCTATGCCCCAACCACTGATGCAGAAGAGGCTGAAGTGGACCGGTTCTATGAAGACCTACAACACCTCCTAGAACTAACACCAAAAAATGATGTCCTCATCATCATAGGGGACTGGAATGCTAAAGTAGGAAGTGAAAAGGTAACTGGAATAACAGACAAGTTTGGCCTTGGAAAGCAAAATGAAGCAGGGCAAAGGTTAACAGAGTTTTGTCAAGAGAACACACTGGTCATAGCGAACACCCTTTTCCAACAACCTAAGAGGCGACTCTACACATGGACATCACCAGATGGGCAACACCGAAATCAGATTGACTATATAATTTGCAGTCAAAGATGGAGAAGCTCTATCCAGTCAGTAAAAACAAGACCTGGAGCTGACTGTGGTTCAGATCATGAGCTACTCATTGCAAAATTCAGACTTAAACTGAAGAAAATCGGGAAAACCATGAGGCCATTCAGGTTTGACCTAGATCACATCCCTGATGAATATACAGTAGAGGTGAAGAATAGATTCAAGGGTCTGGATTTGATAGATAGAGTGCCTGAAGAACTATGGACGGAGGTTCGTGACATTGTACAGGAGGCAGCAATCACCACCATCCCAAAGAAAAAGAAATGTAAGAAAGCAAAGTGGCTTTCTGATGAGGCTTTACAAATAGCAGAGGAAAGAAGGAAAGCGAAAGGCAAAGGCGAAAAGGAAAGATTTACCCAACTGAACGCAGATTTCCAGAGAACAGCAAGGAGAGATAAGGAGGCCTTCCTGAATGAACAGTGCAAAGTAATAGAAGAAAACAATAGAATGGGAAGGACTAGAGATCTCTTCAAGAAAGTTGGAGAAATCAAGGGAGCGTTCCATGCAAAGCTGGCCATGATAAAGGACAAAAACGGTAGGGACCTAACAGAAGCAGAAGAGATTAGGAAAAGATGGCAAGAATACACAGAAGAACTATACAAGAAAGACCTCGATGTCCTTGACAACCACGACGGTATAATCACTGACCTCGAGCCAGACATCCTGGAATGTGAAGTTAAATGGGCCTTAGAAAGCATTACTAACAACAAAGCTAGTGGAGGTGATGGTATTCCAGCTGAGCTATTCAAAGTCTTAGAAGAGGATGCTGTTAAAGTTCTGCACTCCATTTGCCAGCAAATTTGGAAAACGCAACAGTGGCCACAGGATTGGAAAAGGTCAGTATACATTCCAATCCCAAAGAAGGGCAATGCCAAGGAATGTTCAAACTATCGCACAATTGCACTCATATCACACGCTAGCAAGGTCATGCTCAAGATCCTACAAGCTAGGCTTCAACAGTACGTGGATAGAGAACTACCAGAAGTACAAGCTGGGTTTCGAAGAGGTAGAGGAACTAGAGATCAAATTTCCAACATTCGCTGGATTATGGAGAAAGCAAGAGAGTACCAGAAAAACATCTACTTCTGCTTCATTGACTATGCTAAAGCTTTTGACTGTGTGGATCACAACAAACTATGGCAGGGCCTTAAAGAGATGGGAGTACCAGACCACCTCACATGTCTCTTGAGAAACCTGTATAAGGGCCAAGAAGCGACAGTTAGAACCGGATATGGAACAACTGATTGGTTCAGCATAGGAAAAGGAGTACGACAAGGATGTATATTGTCGCCTTGCTTATTTAATATATATGCAGAGTACATCATGCGAAATGCTGGCCTGGATGAATCACAAGCGGGAATTAAGATTGCTGGGGAAAAGATCAACAACCTCAGATATGCAGACGATACCACTCTGATGGCAGAAAGTGAAGAGGACCTCAAGAGCCTCTTGCTCAGGGTAAAAGAGGAGAGCGCAAAAGTGGGCTTGAAGCTCAACATCAAAAAAACTAAGATCATGGCATCCGGCCCCATCACTCCTTGGCAAATAGAAGGGGAAGTCGTGGAAGTAGTGACAGACTTCACGTTCCTGGGATCCCAGATCACCGCAGACTGTGACTGCAGCCATGAAATTAAAAGACGCCTGCTCCTTGGGAGGAAAACGATGGCGAACCTAAACAGCATGATAAAAAGTAGAGACATCACCCTTCCAACAAAAGTCTGCATGGTCAAAGCAATGGGATTCCCAGTAGTCATGTATGGCTGCGAGAGTTGGACTATAAGGAAGGCCGAGCGCCGAAGAATATATTCTTTTGAACTATGGTGCTGGAGAAGACTCTTGAGAGTCCCTTGGACTGCAAGAAGATCCAATCAGTCAATAATGATAATGAAACTGAAGCTCAAATACTTTGGCCACCAAATGAGAAGGGAGCACTCACTAGAGAAGACCCTGATGCTGGGAAAGATTGAAGGTCAAAGAAGAAGGGGACGGCAAAGGATGAGGTGGTTAGACAGTTTTACTAGCAATCATTGGTTACTGTGTTCAGGTGACTTCCTTCTAGGGGTCAAGAAAAGAAGAAGAAACTCCATTGTTGTGTGACCATGTGTTTGTAGCTGTAAGGATCTAAAGATGTGGCTCTAGATATCTCTTTTGTTTTATAGCTTGCCATGTGAACCCTTCCCTTAGAAATAAAGTTTTTTTACACAGAAAGAAATGTCTCCTCTAAAGTGAAGCAAAGATCCATTGGAAACTCTGAGTATTTAAGTATTTTTGCCTATTTTCCCAACAAGGAGAAGGCTGTGTGACCTTTTCCACCTGATAAGGACCTGAAGACCATCATTCAGTTATGCCTTTGCTCCCTCTTCAAAACTGTTCAAACGCTTCAGCTAGCAAAGAACACCGTGAAAAATGCAACGGGACTCATCCAAAGCACTTCTGCCTGATCAGCTGTACTTACCCTACTTTGTTATAGTTTCTTTCTACTCCATGACCTTTCTCTTTGTCCATTATATGTCACAATCAAATCCGCTCCAGTTCTTTACACAGAGCATCGCATCTGAAAGGTGTAAAACTCAATGATTAAGTGGACACAAAATATAGGCCATAATATTGGTTTAGATCAATGGTCTCAGATATGGGAAACAAATGTAAAAATTACTAAAGCAATTACATATAAAGATAATATATATAAAATGTTTTATAGGTGGTATATGACTCCAGATATGCTAGCAAAATGTTATCCTGGATTGTCTAATGTTTTTGGAAATGTAAAAAAGTTGTTGGCTCATTTTTTCATATGTGGTGGATGTGTGAAACAGTTAAAAAGTACTAGGTTTGGATACATAAAATAGCACAAAAAATGTTACAAAAATGTTAAACTGTACCATACTTTTTACTCCTGAACTATTTTTATTAAATGTAAAACCAGAAATCTGTAAAAAAAACAAGAAGGGATTAATACATGATTATTCATGTATTAACTACGGCGAGAATACCGTATGCTAAGTATTGGAGAAAAGACAAAATACCTTCAAAAGAAGAAGTCATAACCAAAATTTTAGAAACTGCGGAGATGGACAAATTGAGTTTATTTTTGAGAGATCAAGAAGAAGAAAAATTCCAGATTTTATACTTGGCTCAAAGAATACAGTAAATGAACTAGATAATCTTATAATGGAACTGGAGACATCATAGAAATTATCTACAATGATATGCATTTCTTATAGATAAATTATGTTGACTCTATATGTATGACACAATATAAGTGGGTGCGGTCAGAAGTACATAAGAGATACTACAAAGATGTAATGAATCCCCCCCCCCCCCCCATTTGTTTGCTC
>NW_015166501.1:70637-80832 GCF_001447785.1 Gekko japonicus
AAAAAATTTAATAAAACCCCCCCCCCCCCCAATTTGTATGTTCTCTGTGTGTGTTTGTGTTTTGTATGCCGGTGTGATTATAATTAAAAATGTATTCAGAAATAAAAATGAAAGGTGTAGGACAGGATTCACACCAACCCTCTCGCTGCGCTGACTCCTCTCTCCCCCATCCACCGTTCTGTGGCTTCCCTTATGAAATTTTACAGAACGATTTCCTTCCATAGCATCTGAAGAAGTGAGTTCAGAGACCCCAAATGTTCATGCTCTAAACTAATCCTGCATGAAGCAGGGGGTTGGACTAGATGGCCCGTGGGGTCCCTTCCAGCGCTGTGAGATTCTAGGATTCTAGTCTTTAAGGCAGGGATCCCCATGGGCCCCGTGGCATCCACCGACACCTTTTCTGGTGCCCACAAAGTGTTTTTTTTTTTAAATGGGCAGGGCCAGGTGAATGCTTTGGCTAGCAAAGCGTCTGATGGGTCACTGGAGATCTGCTTGCCTGTGCAGATCTTCAGGAACGTTGCTGTTATGTCTGGACATGTGCAATCTCCCACTCAGGCTTAACTGCTGCGGGTGCTAGTGGCCAGCATAAGGAGGCATGCCTGGAGTTTTCTGGCAGCCCACCTAGATGGAGTATGGAGAGGCTTGTCTGGGCAGGCCACCGAGTTGGTGCTTGAAGCCCCAGAACAAAGGCAGGCAGGATCCTGGAACCTGCCTGCGGATTGGCCCCTGAGGGCGGGCAGCCAGCCAGCCAATCTGGAGCCTGGGGGCCACTTGAACTCTCCAATCGCATGGGGGCTGGGAGTGGCTTAGGTGTACATATAGTTAGGCCAGTTGCCCCATGTAACGCATTCCTGTTGAGAGGCAATAAACTGCTGCCTGCTGAAATCACTCTGCCTTCACCTCTGCCGTGTTAAACCCACCTTAGGCTGCAGCTGTCGCCACAACACTAGCGAAATGTACGCTGACGGACGAGTGATTTCAGCTTAGCGTACTTTATTTGGTGTAGAACAAGACAACTTTAGCCGGCTTGCAGGCCAGCTTATATCCGCCGTGAATCCACCACCCAAAACACACCCACCCACTTCCCAATAGGTCCAGACTAGTGGCGGAGAGTCCCACAGGCTCTCAGCCCGGAGCCTAGCCCTCTGATTGGTGCGGGTTAGGATCCGTATCGTCCATTGTCTGTCGGAGCGAAGCTCGACACTTGTACTTGACCGCGTGGTGCCCAAGCTGACCACGCGGTCAGGTCCTGATACATTACAACTAGGATCTTCCCTGGGTGACTGAAGGGAAGCTGCATCCGCTATTGTGGGGCTGGCCCCAATGTATGGCAGCCATTTTGTTGCAGTGCCCCTCACGGTGTTTCAGAATTCCAAGGCTGCCCACAGGCTCGAAAACATTAGAGACCCCTGCTTTAAGGTGCCTCTGTTTTATGGTGGCTGCAAACAGCTGATACAATTATGAATTCAGAGAACAGGACTGACAAGCGACGCATGAATCAAACCGGACGGGTAACAGAGCAACCCCGGTTGCACTCAACAGCTTAGGCCAAAGGCATCATAAGGATTGCTTCATCCCACAAGTCCAGTTACAATCTCAGAGATTAACCAGATGTGACATTTTGATGATACCATCTGTGATTCAGGCTCAGGCATCACGGACACAAAGGAGGAGGAGGAGGAGGAGGAGGAGGAGATTGCATTTATACCCCGCCCTTCACTCAGAGTCTCACAGTGGCTTACAATCTCCCTTCCCTTCCCCTCCCCACAACAGACACCCTGTGAGGTTGGTGCACCAAGAAGACAGAGCATCACTTGCTCTGAAGAAACTTGTGACTGACCCAAGGTCACGCCAGCAGCTGCATGTGGAGGAGTGGGGGATCAAACCCAGTTCTCCCAGATTAGAGTCTGCGCTCCTAACCACTACGCCAAACTGGCTCTCAAAGAATGAGAGACATTCGTTATCCCCGCCTTTCTACTAGTCATGGAATTCACTGTTTCTATGGTGGTGGAAAGCACCATCAAGTCGCAGCTGGCTTATGGAGACTTCTCACAGAGTTTTCAAAGCAAGAGACCAACAGAGGTGGCTTTGCCCTTGCCTGCCTCTGCGTAGCAACCCTGGACTTCCTGGGCGGCCTCCCATCCAAGTCCTAAACAGGGCCAACCCTCCTCAGCTTCCAAGACCTGATGAGATCAGGGTAGCCTGGGCCATGCTGTTTCTATAGACTCATGAAGAAGATGAAGACGAAGACGAAGAGGAGGAGGAGGAGGAGATTGGGTTTATCCTCCACCCTTCACTACCCGAAGGAGTCTCCGAGTGGCTTACAATCTCCTTTCTGTTCCCCTCCCAGCAACAGACACCCTGTGAGGGAGGTGGGGCCGAGAGAGCTCCCTCAAGAACTGCTCCTGAGAGAACAGCTCTGAAGGAACTTGTGACTGACCCAAGGTCACACCAGCACTGTCCAGCAGCTGCATGTGGAGGAGTGGGGAATCAAACCCAGTTCTCCCAGATTACAGTCCATGCTCAAATCCACAACACCAAACTAACTCCTAAACACTACCTCAAACAGCCAAGTTTGGAGTCGAAGGGCTTCTCTGTCTGGGCTGGCCTTCAGACTTCAGGTTCAAATCTGCAAGGGATAAGGATCTTCCAGGGAAATGTAAAAGGTGCTGATATTTTATCCTGTTTCCAAGAGGAATTTTTTTTTGCTTTATTTTGTTACTCATCCCATGCTCACTGAATGAATGAGATGCAGCACAATGACACAAAGGAATAACACTTTGTTTCCATTCTCTCTTTCCAAGTTGCCTTCCTCCTGCTCCTGGGAGGGGGTGTGGCTCAGTGGAAGAGCTTCTGCCTGGCACCCAGAAGGTCCCAGGTTCAATCCCCGGCATCTCCAGTTAAAAAGGACCAGGCAAGAGGTGATGGGAAAGACCTCCGCCTGAGACCCTGGAGAGCTGTGAAGAGGGGCTGTGGCTCAGTGGCAGAGCATCTCCCTGGCATGCGGAAGGTCCCAGGTTCAGTCCCCGACATCTCCAGTTAAAAAGGACCAGGCAAGAGGTGATGGGAAAGACCTCCGCCTGAGACCCTGGAGAGCTGTGAAGAGGGGCTGTGGCTCAGTGGTAGAGGCTCTGCTTGGCATACAGAAGGTCCCAGGTTCAATCCCTGGCATCTCCAGTTAAGAGGACCAGGCAGGAGGTGATGTGAAAGACCTCTACCTTATAGCCTAGAGAGCCCCTCTGCCAGTCTGAGTAGACAGTGCTGACCTTGATAGACCAAAGGTCTGATTCAGTATAAGGCTGCTTCATGTGTGTTCCCTTAGCTGGTTCATTATGAGCACATGTTGAGCCAAAGTTGAAATCAAATGGGTTTGAAAAAGAGTGCGAAAAAAGTGCATGAACCAGGCCGGATCAGACAGAGGATGTTTCCAAAAGTTCTTTGAAAGTGGTAGTTCAACTTCGACCCCCATGGGAAACGCAAAGTTGGGAAAACAAAGGTCTTGTCTTCCCTGAAGATAGTTTTGGAGGGTCTACAGTTCAACAACTACATTATAAGCCGAAAACTTTGTTTGGTCTCTAAGGCGCTACTGGACTCAAGTCTGAAAGGTCGTCTTGTCTGATATCCTGTGAACTATCCTCACGGAGAGAGCATTCACAGAGAATCGAAAAGCAAGCGCGGCCTGCTTCACTTCTGTTGGCAAGCGGATGGTTCTCGCTCGGATCCAATTTCCCTGGGGTGGTAATGGGAAAAATCCGGGAAGAAACAAGCAGGGAAAGTGGGGGTGGGCGAGGGGAGGAAGAAGGGCTGTTGATAAGACCATCAAGGACTTCGGCCCACATGACTGTGGTTTTAATCTTCCTTTTCCTTCCAACCAGCAATTGCCGCAAAAGTGTAACAGGCCTTAAGAGCCGTGGAGATGCGGAAGAGGAGAGAAACAAGGAATCCCAGCGGGCTTTGCTTTCTCGCTCGGCAGGGGCGACCCGAGTGGCAAATTGTTTGTTAAATTGAATCCTGTATCCTGCTTTCCAGTCGAAGCCAAACAAGGAAAGACACAATTACAACTTCATTCCCTGATTACACGGCTCAGCGGGACGAGCGCACCACAATTTGCCGCTCTACGGCCAGTTCATCTCTCAGCCGAAAGGGTGTCTTAATTGTATCCATTAATAGCCCCTTTCAATCAAAAGCCAGCGTCCTGTCGCTCCGGAACTAGCCACAGGTGGATGCCTGACACACGATGCCGCTTCACTACTCTCGACAAAATCCCCGTGTTTGGTTGTATTAATGGACTTGATTAGCAAGATCTTTCTCCGTATTACTGTTTCTCTGATGATAAACTGCGGGCTGCATGTTATCATTTAGCCCCTGTGCCAAAGGGCTACAGCTAGCCGGGATTTATAGCTATAGGTTATGCAGGGAAAATCCTTTTTTATAGGTTCTTGTACATTTTAAAGCAGAAATAGATGTGTTGTCTTTGGAACAACAGGTCAAGGTTGGTTTTTCTTTAAATTCCCTACCAGTAAATGATGACATCAGCCATAAATTTTAGAGGTGTCCTGAGGGGAGGGGGGGATTTGCGCTATCCTTCTGTAGTTTCAGTGTAAAATACAAGCATATAACAGAAAACGTTCCTGGGATCCAAGATCACTGCAAGCCATGAAATTAAGAGATTCCTGCTCCTTGGGAGGAAAGTGATGGCAAGCCTAGACAGCATAATAAAAAGTAGAGACATCACCCTGCCCACAAAAGTCCATATAGTCAAAGCGATGGTATTCCCAGTAGTACTGTATGGCTGCAAGAGTTGAACTATAATGAAGGCCGAAGAATAGATGCTTTCAAATTATGGTGCTGGAGAAGACTCTTAAGAGTCCCTTGGACCGCAAGGAGATCAGATCAGACAGTCCTAAAAGAAATCAACCCTGACTGTTCCCTGGAAGGACAGATCCTGAAGCTGGAACTCAAATACTTTGGCCACCCAATGAGAAGGGAGCACTCACTGGAGAACACCCTGAGGCTGGGAAAGATTGAAGGTCAAAGAAGAAGGGGACGGCAAAGGATGAGGTGGTTAGACAGTGTTATTGACAGGGGTCATTTCCTGCAGGAGCGCACAGGAGCGGAGCTACAGCAGTAAAGATCCCAGGGGGCGGGCACATGCAACAAGCCCCACCCCCTGCTCCCAGCAGCCCTCAGTCACAGCAAGAAGCAGCCAGGTAAGTTGCAGAGCCCCCCTCGGCCCCTCCGGCCCCAAACAGTCCAGTGGCAACTTTAAGACCAAGTTGTATTCAGGTACAAGCTCTCCCTCCTCTGCCATGACAGATCTGCATGTTCCCCACCCCCGCAATAGCTAGCAATCCAAAACAGTCCAGTGGAGCCTGAGCGGTGGGTGTTGCCTTCTGACACACTTCTGGTGATGTAAGGGGGTGTGGCATATGCTAATGAGTTATGCTAATGAGTTATGCTAATGAGCTCCTGCACTTCTTTTTCTACGATATGATCCCTAGTTATCGATGCAACGAACATGAAATTGAGGAAACTCTGGAGGACAGCAGAAGACAGGAGGGCCTGGTGTGATGTGGTCCATGGGGTCACGAAGAATCAGACTCGACTGTGTGACTGAACAAGAACAAAAAATCATCTTTCCAGGGTACAGAATCCAAGACATGTGGGGTTACAAGAATGGTGGTGGTGGTGGAAAATCCACAGATGAAGAAAAATTGGGCTACACCCACCCAGCAATGTGCTAGCAAACCAAAAAGGGGGGGAAGCCAGATGATAGGTGACTGGTTTATTATTGTACAAAACCTCTACGCATTTTGCGGTATAGGCTTTGTCAGAGGGATCTATAAAAACACAAGTTTGCATTAAATACAGATGATAGAAGGACCCCACAATAAAAATTAATACTGTGGTATGTTACCGAAGGTTTTCACGGCCAGAGTTCATTAGTTGTAGATTTTCCAGGCTGTATGGCCGTGGTCTTTGCATTGTAGGACGTGATGTTTCACCAGTAGCTGTGACTGGCATCCTCAGAGGTGTAACACAGAAAGACGGAGGACTCACTGTTTTGTTCCAAGGCACTGAAAGGCTGGACAACACATCCATTTACCATGTCAGATTACACAGGGAAGCCATTGAAATTCATAAACATAAATACAAGTTTAAAAATAAATAGGGCATGGTTTCCTGTCCTGAAAAACACAAAAGGCTCTACATCTGACAACAGCACTACAGATAAGATTAGTATTTTAACAGCCAATCCACATGCAAAAGAACCTCCTCAGGAAACCAGAAACCTCCTCAGGAAATGATCTATATACAAAAGAACCTCCTCAGGAAAGCTCCTCCATTAGCATGTTTCACAGCCTGGGGAACTCCTACAAGATAATGACTCAGTCCAATCCCACCTTCCCGAGTAGATATAAATTACCTGCCTACCATTTTTCGCCTTGACACAGAGAGTACTCCATCTTTCTGTGTTATACCTCTGAGGGTGCCAGTCATAGCTACTGGTGAAACGTCAGGTCCTACAATGCAAAGACCGCAGCCATACAACCCGGAAAATCTACAACAGCTAATACTGTGGTATGTTTATTGTATACATGTATGTATGTAATGGAACAGTCTGCTCCTGTCCTAATATCTGTGTGATTTAGTTTGGTCTTGTTGGATGAAGCTCTTGTTGCAGTTTCCAGTTTTGTATGTCAGCTGAAGTTGTTGGTTGTGGGAGTTGTCTCCTTTCAAATAAAGGGCTGAAGTTTTGAGCCAGCTTGTCTCTGCTGAATGGACCTGAGAACAGGTGCCTGAGTGAGTAACCTAACCTGGGAACCCACAGCTAAAGGAGGACATTACAAATACAAACTATTAAAATTAGTACTAATTAAAAAGACAGGATCAAAATTTAAGTTCAGAAAAGGACACATATGGGCCAAAATACAGAATAAGATGAATAAACTATACATTGAGCATGAAGCAAGGCATCAAAAATCTACAACTGAAGCAAATACTGACCAGAGAATTCACCTAGTGCTGAGTCTGTCCACGGCAATTAAATTCTTTTACTAGTGGAGAATGACACCATGTTGTTGTTGCTTTTTTAAATATAGAGATTAGCTGAGCCAGGTCAGAAGTCCCAGATCAGAGTTTAACCCATGAGGGGCCAAATTCTAGAACCGTAAAATCCACTCGATCTCCGTTTTTAACAGGACCTTTTCATTAGGATGGTATGATTTATATAAACCCCCCAAAATGAAATCAGTAGGCCTGTGTTCTTTTCCCATGAAATGCTCTTCCAAAGGGGCACCAACTGTTCTGTAAAGTATGTTGCTCCTGTGTTCAATTATTCAAGTCTTTAATTTTGTAGATACCCTTACATATATCTTAGTACAAGAGCATCTGATGGCATAAATAAGCATATCTGAATTGTATGTTGAATAATTATTTACAACATTTTTTAAAGCAAAGAGATTAATAAAACTTTTCATATTTTGAGTGAGGTTACAACGATTACAATGTCCACATCTAAAATGGCCCTTGGGCAAAACTGCTCCTGGAATGGTTCATTGTAGGCTCATGGGAACAAAGGTATTCCTGTGAACCAATCTGTCTTTTAAATTGGATGTTCTTTTAAAAGGGATAGTAAAAGATTTTAATTGCTGCGGACAGTTCAAGCACTTGGTGAACTCTCTGGTCGGCGTTTGCTTCAGCTATATAGTTTTATAGATCCCCATGATGAAGCCTGCACAGCGAAAGGCTTGGGGACTTTGTATGATAATAAAGTGGTCACCTATCACCTGGCATTTCTGATCTCAAAGCAGAGGAACAAGAAATCGAAGCAAGGGGGAAATTTGGAAAGCCCAGCACAACCAGTCACAGTGTGTACAATGCCCAGCAGAACACAGTGCCACGGGCATGGCAAGCTTAAAAGGACTGATCTTAAAGCACAAAGTTACAAATCCAAGCAATGGGGATGGGATTTTGCAAGCTCTGTGCAAGAAAATGGGAAAGAAACAGAAAGGAATGCTGGCAAAGGGGGGATGCTCTTGAAACTGATATGGCTAGTTAGAAACTGACAAGAGTGTTTCCGAGGCTGGAAAATTCCCCCCTCCCATTGCTTTGAAGTTTTGGTAAACATTTACTTGAGCAGAGACAGTTTGTCTGGAAATGTATCCATTCAGTAACCTCCACTAACTGCTTGAAAATTCATGAAACGTTCATGCCAGTTGACCTACCATAAATTGCAGTTTGCGAACCACAAGGGCCAAAACTCATCACGGATTTTAGTTCATGAGCTGGTTTATGCTCATCCCTAGTCAAACTAGAATCTTGAAGATCCCTATTCTGCCCTTGAAGCTTGCTGGATGCCCAGCCTGAAACAAGAGGAAACTGCTGAGGGGTGGAGAGGTGGCCATCAGTACTAGCAGGGTTATTTTTGGGCAGGAACGCACAGGAACGGAGTTCCGGCTGGCTCCCGAGTTGGCCACGTCCAGCAGGAACTCATTAGCATCATTAGCATAATAGACCACACCCAACAGCAGAAACTCATTAGGATTGGCTACATCAGGGGTGTGTGGCCTATCATGCAAAGGAGTTCCTGCTACAAAAAAAGGCCTTGGGTTTTGACCACAAACAAGGTAAACAGAATAAGAAGCAAAAGGTGGGTGTGGCTGGATGACCACACTTCTGGTAACATGAGGTGTGGCCTAATGTGCTAATGAGTGGTGATGTCAGGGTGTGGCCTAATATGCTAATGGGTTTTGCTGTTGGGTGTGGCCTCTAATGCTAATGAGTTCCTGCTGGGCTTTTTCTACAAAAAGAGCCCTGACTAGCATAATTTTACTTCTGGAAAACCTTGGATGCCAGTCCTCTCTAGAAATTGCCAAAAACTGTGATTTTGCCATAAAGTTTCTGGTGATTCCTAGAGAAGTATAGCATGACTTCTGGGTTTGCCTCAAAAGTGACATCACATCAACAGACATTCTTTTTTTAAAAAAATCCCCACTGCCTCTCAGTGTGGCAGTAGGAGTCAGGATCCGGGGGTGGGCAATCACCCATCCCCAGCAGGGGAATGGTAACCCTAAGCCAGTCACACATTCTCACCCTAACCTACCTTACAGGATCGTTGTGAGAATAACATGAAGGAGAACAATGTGAGCTTGGTTTGGGTCCCTGTTTATTTATTAATTTATTAGATTTGTATCCCGCCCTCCCCAACAGGCTCAGGGCGGCTACAACAGAGGAAATTGCCATAACAACAGTTAAAACAACATAAAAGTAATCATTAAACAGTATAAAACAATCATTAAATAAAGTGCGGTGCTCTTGATGTTAAAGTTTTCTGATCCAAAATGAGTTCCATTCATCAACCTAACCTGACAGCATACATTCTTCGGTTGACTAGGCATCTGCCCAGGGCCAGCTCACCACCAGATCTAATCCACCGTCGAAGATGGCAACTCGGTGGTGGTACAGTGACGACGGCGGCTCCTATGCAAAGGCCTGGCGGAAGAGCTCCGTCTTGCAGGCCCTGCGGAACTGCGCCAGGTCCTGCAGGGCCCGAACCTGCTCTGGGAGTTCATTCCACCAGACAGGAGCCACTGCCGAGAAAACCCTGGCCCTGGTTACAGCCAGCTTGATGTCCTTGGGTCTGGGAACCACCAGTAGGTGCTGCGACCCTGACCGTAGCGCTCTTGGGGGAACATATGGAGAAAGACAGTCCCTTAGGTACGCTGGACCCTGGCCATCAAGAGCTTTATAGGTAAGAACCAGCACTTTGAAGCGAATCCGGTATGCTATAGGCAGCCAGTGCAGTGCCTTCATCACAGGCTGGACATGGTCCCGTCTAGTGAGACCCATCAACAGCCTGACCACCACATTCTGCACCAGCTGCAGCTTCCGGATTTGCGACAAAGGCAGCCCCATGTAGAGAGTGTTGTAGTAGTCCAACCTTGAGGTGACCATCACATGGATCACAGTGGCCAAGTCATCGCGGTCAAGGAAAGGAACCAACTGCCGTGCCAGCCGAAGATGGTAAAAGGCTGACTTGGCAGTGGCTGCCACCTGGGCCTCCATCGATAAGGTGGAGTCCAGGAGCACTCCCAAACTCTTAACCCTCGACACCAGCACGAGCGGTGCCCCATCGAAGGCCGGGAGAGGGAGCCCCAACCCCGAACCAACCCGACTTAGGCCCAGGACCTCT
>NW_015166501.1:81128-83642 GCF_001447785.1 Gekko japonicus
CCAAGGTGTTTCCTTAAATAGAGGCCTCCCCCAGCAGAGGTCAGGCAGCAGCTATTCAAATTCAAATTCACCCAGGCACTCAATCACAGGCAAAACAATGCCCCTTCCACTTCCTCTCAATTACAGGCAATCCCAGTCAAACAGTGCCCGTTCCTCTCCCACACGCAATCAGCCAGGACTCTGCAAGAACTCTAAGTGCTTCCACACACTGCTAAACACAGTTTTCCCACAAAATATCCTTAGCTGAATTCTCTCAGCTGAAAGCAAGTAAAAGAAACCCACTCACCACTCTCACAGCTCTCTCTCCTGCTCCTGCTCAGAGCTCAGTTGGGCCTTTGGCCTGATCCAGCATTGGCTTATGTTCTTATGTTCTTAATAATAATATGATAAAATAATTATATGCAGCCAGCATTAGTCTTCTGGAAGCAGTAGCAGTCAGGTGGACTTGGTCCGTACCAGTTACTAACATGCTGGAGGAGGAGGAGGAGAGTTGGTTCTATACCCCACTCTTCACTACCCAAAGGAATCTCAGAGTGGCTTCCAATCGCCTTCCCTTCCTCTCCTCATAACAGACACCCTGTGAGGTAGGTGGGGCTGAGAGTTCTGAGAGAACTGTGACTGACCCAGTTCTCTCAGAGCTCTCTCAGCTCCACCTACTTCACAGGGTGTCTGTTGTAATTGTAAGGGAAGGTAATTGTAAACCTCTCCAAGACTCCTTCAGGTAGTGAATAGCTCGTGCCCCACATAGCGTCTGATACCTCCAGCCAAAGAGTTAAAAATGGAAATGCAACTAATAATGCTTTCTCCTCTGTTCAATCTACTCCTAGCAGAATTTCCCCTCCCCCCTAATGATCAAATCACTCAGGAGACACTGCGCTAATCCCGATGAAAGACAAGGACAAGAACAAAAGCTTTAAAAACTTCACTGAATCGAACTGAATAAAACAGGCGGCAAAACACAGCAATTAAATTAAAGGGAAATATACAAAACACAAGGCTAAATGACTCCCTGACAAAACACAAGTTGTACAGGACTGAATATAAGACAAACAGTTTCAAGAATAAAAGTCCCCACGAGTCAATCTTACTGAACGTCATGACTGGCAGGTGCCCCCAACCGTGTTGAGCTTGTGGGTGCTTCGGGAATGTTGAAAGAGGGTAGTGGACGCACCACCACAAAATGGCTGCCACTGGAGATGGGAAAAATCACAAAATGGCTGCCACAAGACATGGAAACTATCACAAAAGGGCTGCCACCGGAGATAGGGACAATCACAAAATGGCTGCCACCAGAGATGGGAACAATACCAAAATGGCTGCCACCTGAGATGGGAACAATCACAAAATGGCTGCCAAGGTGCAATTATAAAATGTTGGGCATCTTACTATCACTATTTCCGTATGGATACTCCCTGCAGAACCAAACGTGACATCTTCTGTTGTCTTTTGAGGCAACTCCTGCTGCACTGAAGGGCAGAAAAGCCGGTGTTGGCTCTTTTCTTTGGGAAGAGGCATTTTGGGGAAGAAGTAAGTGAGTGACAGAAAACACATGGGTGAGCACCATGTGTCAATTGTTAAGCACAGGAATGCACATCTTTCTCTCACCTCCATGTATATGCCAGAGACAGAGCAAAGGAAGTTCACTAGGTGGAACTAGGGTCTTCAGTGGGTCTGGGATCCCCACCCTGTGTAGCTGCCAAATCCAGTTTGGGAAAAACCTGGAGATTTGGGGTGTGTGGAGCCTATGGAGGGCAGAGTTTAGAGAGGGACGGGACTTCAGTGGGGTATAATGCCACAGAGTCCTCCCTCCAAAGCCACCATTCTCTCCAGGGGAATGGGTGTCTGTTATCTGGACATCAGTTGTAACTCCAACAGATCTCCAGGCCCCACCTGGAGGCTGGCGACCCTATGTCACAGTCCGATGTGAGTTACGGGTTCTCCTCCATTCTCATGCACAGAGTGCCTGGTTGTGGCTGCATCAGGGATCAAGAAGTGGCCACAGGTGAGATACATGTGGGTTTTCCCAGTGAACCAAACGTCTTCTCTTGGGACCATTTCAAGTTGTGAAAACAGGAGGGGCAGAGGCTGAAATCCCTTCTCCAGAAATGCCACATCTCCATACATGGGAACTGAGGACCTGGAACTCGTGCCTGACTGCTACACAGGATACGGGCACCAGATGGGGTTGCCAGCCTCCAGGTGGTCACTGGAGATCTCCTGCTATGACAACTGACCTCATGGGGACAGAGTCCAGTTCACCTGGAAAAAATGGCTGCCTTGGAAGGCAGACTCCATGGCATTATGCCCCATTGAATTCCCGGCCATCGCCAAACCCTGCCTTCCCCAGAATCCACACCCGAAATCTCCATGTATTTCCCAGGCTGGAGTTGGCAACCCTAATAGCAGGACAAAGTCTCAAGAACAGTCCTTGAAAGAGCCTGCATGAAGGGCGGGGTATAAATGCAATCTCCTCCTCCTCCTCCTCCTCTCCTTCTCCTCCTCCTCCTCCTCCTC
>NW_015166501.1:83803-119302 GCF_001447785.1 Gekko japonicus
CTCTCGGAGCTCTCTCAGCCCCGCCTACCTCACAGGGTGTCTGTTGTGGGGAGGGGAAGGGAAAGGAGATTGTAAGCCGCTCTGAGACTCTGAGTGAAGGGCAGGGTATAAATCCAACCTCCTCCTCCTCCTCCTCCTCCTCCTTTTTCTTCTTCTTTGTCTTGTTTAAAAGTTCACAAGTTTTCAGTATACAGACTGAAAATTTCATTTCCCTCTTGAAAGTTCCGGTACCTCATATATATCGATGTCCGCAGTGTGTGCTCCCTCTCATAAAGGGCCCCGAGGATTCCTGGAGTCAAAAATAACAAAGGACTCCTTTAACCTTGTCCTTTTCTCCCTCAAGCACACACAAAGCCTCTCCTAATCCAGAGACGGGAACAAAAGGCATTCTCTGTAGCTGCTTTCCACACCATTAAATTGCGTTGTGGATCAATAACAGACAAATGACTTTGGTGGCCAGTGGTTAGCTGATGAGATCCTTCTTTTATTACCGTACCAATTCCTGTGCTTCGGCCCAAAGAGAAGCAAGAATGATTTAACTTCACTCTTGGACAATAATTACTTAAAATATGTAAACCGGGTTTGCCGAATGTACTAAGTTGAAGGGAGGAAGACGTCCCCTTTCCCTCTCCAGCAACAGAGTAATTTATAGCCCCTGCTCTTCCCTATAAAAGTAAACACTGCTCAAAGCTTACAATAGCAGTTAAGGACCTAAGGCAGTAGCTAAAGATAGTCTTTACAGTAACAAATGGACTGACAGCCACTCTAGGGGGAAAAATCCTATATATCATTATAAATGATGCAGGGGAAGAGCAGACGCAGCATTAGGTAAGAGCAAGAGCCGTCCAGCAACACAGACTCACCTCTCGCAGGCTGCGTCTGTAACTCTACCAGCTTCAGGGGAATCACCTTGGAAGACAATGCAAGTCCATAGGGGTGTTGTTTTGAATCATAGAATAATATAGAGTTGGAAGGGACCTCCAGGAGCCAGTTTGGTGCAGTGATTAAGTGCACGGACTCTAATCTGGGAGAACCGGGTTTGATTCCCCACTCCTCCACTTACACCTGCTGGATTATCATGGGCAAGCCATAGTTCTGACAAGAGCTGTCCTTGAAAAAGAGCCGTTTCTCTCAGAGCTCTCTCAGCCCCGCCTACCCCACAGGGTGTCTGTTGTGGGGAGGGGGAGGGAAAGGAGTTTGTAAGCCACTCTGAGACACCTTTGGGTAGTGAAGGGCGGGGTATAAATCCAATCTCCACCTCCTCCTCTTCTTCATCTTCGTCGTCTTCTTATCATAGAATGTTAGAATTGGAAGGCACCTTGCAGGTCATCTAGTCCAACCCCCCTGACCTCTGCAGGAGCAGAGCCCTACATACCTACATTCCTACAACAGACCCGAAAGATGGTAGTCCAGCCTCCGCTTGAAAACGTCCAGCGAAGGAGCATCCACCACCTCCCGAGGCAGTCTGTTCCACTGCTCAACCACTCTGATACTTACGAAGTTTCTCCTGATATTTAGCTGGTAATTACTCCCTTGCCATTTCCACCCACTGGATCTAGTCTTGCAATCCGGAGCAAGAAAGAATAGATCCGCTCCATCTTCTACATGAAAGCCCTTCAAATACGTGAAGACTGCAATCGTCCCCTCTAAGCCTTCTCTTTCCCAGGCTAAACATACCCAACTCTTTCAGCCTTTCCTCGTAAGACTTGGATTCCAACCCTCTCACCATCCTGGTTGCCTTCTTCTTCTTCTTCCTCATCCTCTTCCTCTTCTTCTTCTTCATCCTCTTCTTCTTCTTCTTCTTGTCCGATGCCTGGCTGCACATTTGTGATGTCTTTGAAAAAAATTCTTAGAAGCAAAGAGAAAGGAAAGAGCAGGTAGAGAAAGAGGTACTTTTCTCCCTTTCTCACAATACAAGAACTCGTGGGCACTCCCTTTCTCACAATACAAGAACTCGTGGGCACTCCATGAAAGGATAAAAGGATAAAAGGAAGGCCTTCTTCACCCAAAGAGTGATTAACACTTGGAATTCACTGCCACAGGAAGTGGTGGCGGCTACAAGCGTGGACGGCTTCAAAAGGGAATCAGATAAGCCTATTGAGCAGAGGTCCATCAGTGGCTATTAGCCACAAGGTATAGATAGGGACTCTGGGGCAAGTAATGCTCTGTTTTCTTGGTGCTTGGGGGGGGGTCAACAGTGGGAGGACTTCTAATGTCCTGGCCCCACTGGTGGACCTCCTGATGGCGCTGGTGTTTCTGGCCACTGTGTGATACAGAGTGTTGGACTGGATGGGCCTTTGGCCTGATCCAACATTGGTGTCTCTTATGTTCTTATGAGAATCAAGTCCTGGACTGGTTTGAAATTAATTATTGTGTGTGTGTCAAGTGCCGTCAAGTTGCTCCTGACTTCTGGTAACCCTATGAATGAATGTCCCCCAAGATGTCCTCTCCTGAACAGCCTTGCTGAGGCCCTGCAAACGGAGGGCCTTTGTGGCTTCCTTAGCGGAGTCCATCCATCTCATGTTGGGTCCAAGGCTCCCTCTGAGCTGTGGAGTCTTGTGAGCAAAAATCCAACTTTGTGAGCTACTGGCATGAAAGCTGTGAGTGAGCGAGTTGGCCGCTGCATACATTGGTTCGCTCTGGAGCCCTCCTTCCTGAGCCGAGGCAAAAATGTGTGAGCCAGAGGCTAAAAAACTGTGAGCTAGCTCACACTGACTCAGCTTAGAGGGAACACTGGTTGGGTCTTCCTCTTTTCCTGCTGCCTTCCGCTTATGGTCTTTCCCAGGGACTCTTGTCTTCTCATAATGTGACCAAAGTATGAAAGCCTCAGTTGAGTCGTTTTGGCTTCTAGGGAGAACTCAGGCTTGGTTTGCTGTAGAATCCACTCACTTGTCATTTTGGCAGTCCACCATACTGTCAAGTTCTCCTCCAACACCACTTTTCAAAGGAATCAGCTTCCTTCCTGTCAGCGTTCTTCGTTGTCCAACTTTCATACCCAGATATAGTCATGGGGAATACTGTGGTATGAATTACCTAGATCTTGGTCACTAGTTGTTATGTATTGAGCCAGAACTGCCCTTGCAAAAGGACTTAGCTTGGGGATGCGTAACAATGGCTTGCTAGGATCCTAGAATGGACCAGGATGGTGACAGGGATCCTAGAGTTACCCTAGTTGGGAAACAATGTAGTGTAAATAGCCTATAGTTGGGAGTGCGGTGTGTTTTGGGTGTAACCTTTTCCAGGCATAAATACCTGGCTTCGGCCATGGGTTACTCAGTCTTCTTTCTTTCTACCTGCTGAATCACTAATAAACTATGAGCGGATCACTTGAAGGCGTCTGAACCCAGTATGTTTCACTACTGATACATCCTTCTGTAACCTCAGCTTGTGGATTCTGTGGAGCATATCGTGGAATGAATCTTGCAGTCATTCAGAGAGAATAAAACTTTTTTTTTTACTTTTCAATTAACATCATGTAACAAAAACATAGGATCCGGTAACACAACAGAACAGGGACCTTTTGAAGTTCAAACCATTAACGTCTCCCTTCTCCACAGCCTGCCACCCCCAAAGCCCATCTTTTTTCCCTCTTGTTGGTGGGTCAAGAAATCTCCAGCTGAACACTCTGTGCAACGGCTTCCAAAAGGAGGGTCCCAGTTGAACTCCTCACTAGATGACACAGCCCTGAAACAAAAATTCTAAAATTTATGATAGAACAAAAGTCTCCCTCCCTTACCAGTCAGGTAAAGGTAAAGGTTTCCCTTGCTCGAAAGCCAGTCGAATCCGACTCTAGGGATGCAGTGCTCATCTCCGTTTCCAAGCCCAAGAGCCAGCGCTGTCCGAAGACTTCCCCGTGGTCCTGTGGTCGGCATGACTAGACGCTGAGGTGCATGGAATGCTGTTACCTTCCCACCAAAGTGGTACGTATTTATCTACTTGCAATTTCTTGCTTTTGAACTGCTAGGTTGGCAGGAGCTGGAGCCAGAGACGGGAGCTCACTCTGTCATGCGGCACTCGGGTCTCGAACTGCTGAACTACCGACCTTCCAGCCTGCATTTTACCATATTAATCCCCGAGCCACTACAGCACCTTCCCTTAGCAGTGTCCATTCATAAATCATAAAGATTATGCATGGGATAGAGCAGGTAGAGAAAGAGGTACTTTTCTCCCTTTTTCACAATACAAGAACTCGTGGGCACTCCATGAAATTGCTGAGCGGTCGGGTTAGAACGGATAAAAGGAAGTACTTCTTCACCCAAAGAGTGATTAACACTTGGAATTCACTGCCACAGGAGGTGGTGGCAGCAGCTACAAGCATGGCCGGCTTCAAGAGGGAATTGGATAAGCATATGGAGCAGAGGTCCATCAGTGGCTATTAGCCACAAGGTATAGAAAGGGACTCTCGGGCAAGTGATGCTCTGTATTCTTGGTGCTTGGGGGTGGGGTCAACAGTGGGAGGGGCTTCTAATGTCCTGGCCCCACTGGTGGACCTCCTGAGGGCACCTGGTATTTCTGGCCACTGTGTGACACAGAGTGTTGGACTGGATGGGCCATTGGCCTGATCCAACATTGGCGTCTCTTATGTTCTCATAGGCCCCAGTCACACGGGCCAGATAATGTGGGAGGGACGTGTGGCTGTTCGCCCCGGAGCAAAATAAAGTGTAGTAGCCCGATCACACGGTCCCCCGAGCCTCCCTGCTTCGGCTGTTACCTGGCGATCACACAGCGATGCTGCAGCATGGCATAGAAGCGACGCGGCGTGATCACACAAGCATTTTGCGTTTGTGTGCATGCGCAGTTCTGCGAAGCAGCACTGCTTTGTGTCGTGTTTGTGCGCATGTGCTTATGAAAACATCCGGTTTGCGACGGGACGTGGACGGGCACCGAATGCCACGGGATATTAGCGCTCCCACGATCAGATGCCCCGCCCCTGCCCTGCGTCTTCCGGATACTAGTACACTTTCCGAGGTACTTTCTAACTCTGTATTTTCAGCGGGATGCCACAGGTTGGGCATGGGTGTGCTATGCTTCCCAGATGTTGTGGTGTGATTGCACCCCCAAAATCTGCTTGACATTCGTGGCTCTCCCATGGCAAATTCTCCATGTAAACGGGGCCATAGTTACCTTAAACAAGGTGTTGGACTTGCTTCCCCCCTTTGCTCTAGAGACGCCACCCCTTCCTGACTCATCCCATTCCTAGCTGGGGGGGTAACACTTCCACTTAAGAATCTTTTCTAGCTCCTCCATGGCTGCCCTTCCTAGTCTCAGCCTCTTTTGGTAGATGGTGGAGTCCCTTGCGTGCAGTCCTTCTTTTGGTTGATGGTGGAGCCAAGGAATAGAGCACCTTGAACATTTTCCGTTTCTTCACCGTCAGCCTTAGAAGTTGTGTAATTCCCCAGTAGTCATTACTTTTGTCTTCTTGATGTTCAGCTGTAATCCTCCTTTGGCACTTCCTGCTTTAACCTTCACCAGTAGTTGTTTCGAGTCATCACTATTTTCTGCTATAAACAGCATTTATATTTCAAGTCTTCCAGGTTCTTCCCATATATTGTCTTAACAGTCTAACTAGATGAGAATTTCCCTCCCCCCCGGGTCATAAGTACATAAGAGAAGCCAATGTTGGATCAGGCCAATGGCCCATCTAGTCCAACACTCTGTCACACAGTGGCCAAAAATACCAGGTGCCACCAGGAGGTCCACCAATGGGGCCAGGACTCCACTGTTGCCCTCCCCCCCAAGCACCAAGAAGACAGAGCATCACTTGCCCCAGACTGAGAGTTCCTATCTAGACCTCATGGCTTTGGGATTCAGAGGTTTATGAGAACACAAGAGGAACCCTGCTGGATCAGACCAGTGGTCCATCTAGTCCAGCATCCTGTCTCACACAGTGGTCAACTAGTTCCTCTGGAGGGCCAACAATAGGGCATAGAGCCCAAGGCCTTCCCCTCGTGTTGCTTCCTGGCACTGGGATTTTGAGAGTTCCTGCCTTGCCACATGGAGGTTCCCTTTAGCCACTATGGATGGTAGATCCTGATAGAGCTCTCCTCTATGAGCCCCCTTTTAAAGCCGTGTATCCCTGTGGCCATCACTACAACCTCTGGCAGTGAATCCCACATTTTAATTACTCATCGTCTTATCTCTATGTAAGAAGGTAACTGTGGCGTGCCGTTTGATACATTTAGTGAATTTGTTTGTGTCCTAGCCGGAGACCCATTTGAGTTGGGCAAATTGTGTCTCGACCCCTTGTTGTGTTTAACATTAGTTATAACAACAGCCTGCCCTGTCTCCAGTAAAGGGTGAATGTGACTGTAGGAATTATCATCTACTGCAGCCTTCTACAAAAAAAACCCTCCCTTTCCCCGTGCTGTTTTGTAGCTCTATAATTCACACAGCCCCGACATCTGCTTCGGAGGTTGGTTTCTTCCTCTCCTCTAAGTAATTTTTTTGTCCAAGTGCCAAGCTGTATTTTGTTGACCAAATCACTTTGTCACCAGAAATACACGCGGCTCCTTTGATGAAATGCATTTAATTGACAGCGGGGTTTAAGGCGCATGAATCTGAGTTGAGTAAATGATATTAGGTGGATTAGATGGAGAATTTCATCAGAATTTGCAGCTATAGGAAATGAGCTTCATTGATCATTTTTGTCAAAGCCAGGGCAAGCCATTTTATCAAGCAGACACATTTATTTAATAAACAAGCCTTCAGAGTGTAGCGAGTCTAGTCTATTGCAGCCCACAAAGAAACCTGTTAAAAATGATATTAATATATCAGACATCTCCCCTCCCACACACAAAGATCCAGTTAATTCTGAGTTAGAAGTGTAAGGCTTTGATGTATGATACATAAAAAGTGACCAGGAATACACCGGCAAAGTCATTGTTCCAGAAGAAAACAAAACACAACAGCCCGTTTAAAATAGTATAGCTTGTAACAACAAATCTCCTGACGTTTCTGCTTATGTTACTGACTGGAGCTCCTGATCAGATTTCATGGGAGACATACCATGGCCAGGGGCTACTTTGTGTATGTTTTATGCTTGTTTTTATGCTGTGTCTTTTATTGCTTGTTTTTATGCGGTTACTTTTAGTGCTTGTTTTATGCTGTCATTTTTCTTGCTTGTTTTTACGCTGTGTTTTTGTGGCTTGTTTTTATGTTGTGGCTTTTATTGTTCATTCTCATGCGGCATTTTTGTGGCTTGTTTTTATGCTGTGCTTATATGATTTTATCTTTTGAGCCATCTTGAGCACATCTCTGGAGAGGCAGGATAGCCGTTTTGTAACTAATGGGCAGAATGTTGAAAGCAGACGATCAGTGAGGAGAAAAGAGAAATGTGCCTGCCTGAGTCTCTCAGAAAGCTGCGGCAGTACCGGAGACAGGGATTTTGAAGGGTGGGGAGGGCTTTGCAGGACATTTTTCCCACCCATAATTCCTTGCAGGCCCCCGGCTAATTTTTGTTTTTAAGCCTGAAAACACAACCATCCTAACAAATCCAAATGGAGCTGCTTCTTTGGTGTGAACGATTGCTACTAAGAGTTTGCAGTTCCCGTGTTGTATTCAATTCTTGTTTCGTTAAGAAAAAGATGCACCATACCCAAAGTGTAGGTCTTTTGTCTCTTCAATCCTTTCTGCATCTGCCTGCCACTCCGGGATTTTCTCAGTGTTCCGGTCAAGGCAATTTAAGTCCATGGCAAATCAGCATCCAAATAACCCGGGGCAACAGCAGGCAACAAGACATTTCATCATACTGGAGAGGCAAAAGGATGTGAACCATTTGATTGGGAGCCAGTTTGGTGTAGTGGTTAGGAACGTGGACTCTAATCTGGGAAAGCCAGGTTTGATTCCCCACTTTCCCACTTGCAACTGCTGTATGACCTTGGGCAGGCCATAGTTCTGACAAGAGCTGTCCTTGAACAGCCAGGTCTTGAAAGAGCTCTCTCAGCCCCACCTACCTTCCAGGGTGTCTGTTGTGGGGAGGGGAAGGGAAGAGTTTGTAAGCCGCTCTGAGACTCCAAGTGAAGGGTGGGGTGTAAATCCAATCTCCTCCTCCTCCTCCTCCTCCTCCTCCAACACATGAACGCATGAAGCTGCCTCATATTGAATCAGACCAGTTGTCTGTCAAGGTCAGCGTTGTCTATCCAGACTGGCAGCAACTCTCTGTCATCTCAAGCAGAGATCTTCCCCATCATATGCTCACGGGTCCTTTTAACTAGAGATGCTGGGGATTGAAACTGGGGCCTTCTGCATGAGAAGCAGAGGGCCTACCACTGAGCCACAGCCCTTCCTAATCTAGGGTATATTTGTTGTTGTTCTTGTTGGCCATTCAGTCGTGTTTGACTCTTGGTGATCCTATGGGCCAGATCTCTCCACGTTTTCCAATCTTGTACTGTTTCTTTGAGTCGTTCCCTGCTCAAGCTGGTGTTGACTTTTTAAGTATAATTGATTTTTCTAGTGAGTTCTTCCACATGACATGGCTGAGATAAGTCAGTCGCAGTTTTATGATTTTTCCTTCCAGTGACGTGTCTGGTTTTATGCGCTCCAATACTTGCTTGTACGTCACCTTTGCTGTCCAAGGAATGTGCAGGAGCCTTCTCCAGCACCACAGCTCAAATGAGTCGATTTTCCTCCCGTCTTGCTTCTTCATAGTCCAACTTTTGCAGCCATGGGTTGCTATGGGGAACGCAATAGCACGGCCTGATCTGCATTTGCTTTCTAGGCTGATGTCTAGACGACAGAGGGGTGACATGATTGAGGTCTATAAGATTATGCATGGGATAGAGCAGGTTGAGAAAGAAGTACTTTTCTCCCTTTCTCACAATACAAGAACTCGTGGGCACTCCATGAAATTGCTGAGCAGTCGGGTTAGAACGGATAAAAGGAAGTACTTCTTCACCCAAAGAGTGATTAACACTTGGAATTCACTGCCACAGGAAGTGGTGGCGGCTACAAGCATGGACGGCTTCAAAAGGGAATTAGATAAGCATATGGAGCAGAGGTCCATCAGTGGCTGTTAGCCACAAGGTATAGATAGGGGCTCTGGGGCAAGTGATGCTCTGTCTTCTTGGTGCTTGGGGGGGGGTCAACAGTGGGAGGGCTTCTAATGTCCTGGCCCCACTGGTGGACCTCCTGATGGCACCTGGTATTTCTGGCCACTGTGTGATACAGAATGTTGGACTGGATGGGCCTTTGGCCTGATCCAACATTGGCGTCTCTTATGTTCTTATGTCCTTCCATATTCAATTGATTCTCACCATTGCTGTGCGACCCAGCGTGATTCGACGTTCCATTTCTGGACTGCATGTGCCGTTTTGGTTGACCTGTGATCCATTCTCTCACACATTCGATCCCTTCATCATCAACTGTTACTTTGACATTTCTATTCATCTTCTGTCGCGAAGAGTCATACTTGACTGTGCGACTGACCGACAACAACAACAACATTCCTCTCTGTGGTCATGAACTTGCTACTTCCGCACTGTCATTTTTGTCAGTCGTTCGTCCTTATTGCGCTGGGTTCTCCTCTCTTTTCCACGTGTGTTTTGCTCCCTCTGGGACTACTAGGGAAAGCAAAACTCATTGGGGTGGGGTAGCCCTGAAGCAATAGGGACAAACAAGTGAGGAAAATGACAGTGCGGAAGTAGCTTCGTCTTTTTGATGTTTAGGAGGAGAAGCAAAACTCATTGGGGTGGGGAACCCTGAAGCAATAGGGACAAACAAGTGAGGAAAATGACAGTGCGGAAGTAGCTTCGTCTTTTTGATGTTTAGGAGGAGGCCAAACAACTCACTTTCCTTTTTGGTCCTTTCCGCACTAGACCTTAAATCCTGGTTGATGTTATAACTGTGGATGTATGTTAATGATTTTGTTGGTGAGTAACTGGCTGATGTGTAATTTCGGATTCTCAAGACTTCTGCATATGTTAGACTTGATCCTTGGATCCTTGATACTTGGATATGTTATACTTGATCCTAATAAAGGCTTTAAAAACTCAAAAAAAATATCCTGGTTGAAACCTGTCCCCAAACTTACATTCTATGCTACACTTGAGTTCACCCCTGTAATTATCTTGGGGTGTTTTTTGTCTCCTCACTACATTGAGGTCACCCTGGTTTCGCCCCACACTTGTCCCGGGATAAACAGATGCTGGGATAAATTCAGGGTATTGTGTTGTGAGCAGTGCTCCCTCTAAGCTGTGGAATCTGGTGAGCAAAAATTCTACTTTGTGAGCTACTGGCATTCAAGTTGTGAGCGAGCGATTTGCCTGCTGCATAAATCAGTTCGCTCTGGAGCCGTCCTTCCTGAGCTAAGACAAAAAGGTGTGAGCTGGAGGCTAAAAAACGGTGAGCTAGGTCACACTAACTCAGCTTAGAGGGAACACTGGTTGTGAGTTGAACTCTGATAAAACCAGGGATGGGATCCAAGTGTGGAAAGTGATTTTCTTGATCAAGTATTCCAGGCCTTCTTTGGTTTCCGAGAGGAGGGTTGTGTCGTCAGCAAATCGAAGATTGCTGCTATTCCCTCCTCCAATCTTTAAGGGTGTATTTAGTTCATTCCAACTCCAGGGGAAGCTATAATTCATCGTTTCTATTTTTCAAAGCAAGGGCTTCCCTTGTTTTCCTTTTTCACTTTGCCTGGACATAAAACATCCCGACCCTTGACCTGGACGGCCCAGGCTAGCCGGATCTTGGAGGCTAAGGAGGGTGAGCCCTGGTGAGTATTTAGGTGGGAGACCACACCAAGGACTTCCAGGGTACCTGTGCAGAGGCAGGCATCTCGTGCCTTGGAAATTCTACAGGGTCACTCCAAGTCAACTGCATCTTGACACCACTTTACAAACAAACAAAAACATCCTGAAGGTCTCTCTGCTACCAGCAGATCTACATTTAGCTTCCCGCCCCTTTATTATTTTTAAAGAAGTATTTTATTAGTTTATATATAGAAATGGGGAAAGGGAAAAGAAGAAAAGAAAGTAATCAGAAATATATATATATATATCCAGTTTAACATTCTGCGTGCCATATCTTCTCATCAAAGCTTCTCAGCTATTATAGCCATCTTTCTTGTTATTCTTCATTTAATCTTAGTTTCTCAATACTTGTGTTTTAACCAGTCATAAAATGCCCTCCATTGTCCCATAAATTCTTCTTCCATTTCTCCTTTTAATATATTTGTCAATCTGTCCATTTCAACACATTCCATAATCTCATAAAGGGATTTTTGATGTCCTCCATGTCGTTGCAAATAAAAGTCTGGCTCCTGTTACAACATGTAAAATAAAATATCTATGGTTCTTATCTAAGTCATCTGGTAAACAGTTTAACAAGAATATATCTAGTTTAAAAGGTTACTTTACACACAAACAAAAACATTCCTGAAGGTCTCTCTGCTACCAGCAGATCTACAGTTAGCACTTTTTTTTCTTTTTCAGTCTTTTTGCTGCAGTAAAGTCTACAGAATGCAGCTCTGCATCTGTAATGTATCCAGTCCAGACAAGTCCAGAGACAAACGTCGAGCTTCGCTCCAAGAGACAATGGACTATGCGGATCCTAGCCCGCTCCAATCAGGGGGCTAGGTTCCCAGCCGAGAGCCTATGGGACTCTCGGCCACTGTAAATAACCTATAGGGAAGTGGGGGGTGTTTTAGGTGGCGGTTTCTCGGGGGATATAAGCCGGCCTGCGAGCCGGTCAAAGTCGTCTTGTTCCTGATCGAATAAAGTACGCTTTGCTGAAATCACTCTCCATCTGCATACTTTTCAGAATCTATGGGAGCAGTGTTATTTCCCCAGCTCAGTTAACAGAGCAGTATCCCCTGCCTGGCTTTTCAAATTAGTAGTTCAAATGTGTCCCTTATGGGGAGGTCTCATGGCTCAGTGGTAGAACATCTTCTTTGGGATGCAGAAGGTCCCAGGTTCAATCCCAGGCATCTCCAGTTGAACTGACCCTGGAGAGCCGCTGCCAGTCTGAGTAGACTATACTGACCAAGAGTCTGATTCAGTATAAGGCAGTTTCATGTATTGCAACTGTCATGATCTGGGCTGTGCAAGCAAAGGCCTAGCAGGCCCAGGAGCCTGACTAGCATTGAGAGGAGGCCAGGCCTACAACTCCCAGAAGCCCCTGAGAGGTTGTGGCACCAATTTTAGCCAATCACAGAGAAAGGGGACTTATAACAAAAGAGCTGGTACAGCAGGAGAGCTGTTCTTTCTTCCCAGAGGGCAGAGCCAGAAGGAAGGCTGCTGCAGGGAAGAGACCCTCAGCCTGAGAGGAAGGGTGTGCCGATTGAGGCCCACTTGAGACAGTGGACTAGGGACAGTTTAGATGCGTTAGGGGCCTATGTTCCCTCTAAACTGTGGAATCTTGTGAGCAAAAATTCTACTTTGTGAGCTACTGGCATTAAAGTTGTGAGTGAGCAATCTGGTGACTGCATGAATTAGTTTGTTCTGGAGCCCTCCTTCCTGAGCTAAGACAGAAATGTGTGAGCCGGAGGCTAAAAAACTGTGAGCTAGCTCACACTAACTCAGCTTAGAGGGAACATTAGGGCATTTGGTTTCTTTCCTCTTCACCCCTTGCTGATATTGTTCTTGTACCTTGTTGTTTCCTATATTTGACTGACCTCCTGTAAAAATAAACCTTTCCCTTATTGTTTACTCTGCCTGGTCCTCACACTTATTTCGGCCAAACAAGGGAGGTCTGAAGGTGGGAGGGTGCTCTGGGCCTCATCAAGGGAACCTAAAACCAGAGTGGTGGCAGCGTCAGGTGACCCCCCACCTGAGTCATGACAGCAACTATGGACTTAATTCTAGCACCTCCTTCGTACCCTGGTCCATCCAACCGTTTCTGCATTGTCAAAGGCTGCCATCCTCTCTACAGCTAAATCCATGGCCTTTTAGTGTGTCCCCAAGATACCCTTTTTATCAGTGATCCACCGATCCCAGACAAAATCACTATTTACTAGGGTTTCCAGGTCCCCTTGCCACTCCAGCGGGGGGATTTGGGGGGTGTTCTGGAGTGGGCGGGGACATTGCATGATGTCCCCCAGAAGTGATGTCATCACATTGGGGACATTGTGTGGGAACACCCTGGTATCTGGGTGAAATTCTATGGTTTTTTTCACACTCAAAACATAGAAGTTGCCGAAATACCAGAGTGTCCCTGCACAATATCCATGATATCACTTCCTGCATGACCTCCCTGTTTAAGGACAGGGTTTCCCCCACCAGCCAGTTGTCATTAGTAGACCGTGAAAGACGGATATGTGAAGTGCACTTTCTCAATGATAAACTAAATCATCTAAATCACGCACTTCAAGCAAATGGCTACTCCAAAAATGAAATCAGAAGAGTGATTAAACCAAAGATAAAACAGACAACTGAGGAAAAACAGCCTCCCACAGGAAAAGTGTTTTTGTCGTATGTCAAAGGAATCACTTATCAGATGGGAAAACTTATGAAAAAACACAACCTACAAACAGTATTCAGACCCACCAGAAAAATACAACAGGTGCTACAATCAGCAAGAGACAGAAGAGACCCCTCACTTCTGCAGGAGTATACCACATACCATGCAGTTGTGGACAAGTTTACATCGGGACCACACAGCATAGCATCCAGACAAGAATAAAAGAACATGAAAGACACTGCAGACTTGGCCAACCTGAAAAATCAGCAGTGGCTGAACATAGCCTAACTCAAACAGGACACAATATTTTGTTCCAAGACACTGACAGGCTGGACAACACTTCCAATTACCATGTCAGATTACTCAGGGAAGCCATTGAAATCCATAAACATAAACACAATTTCAACAGGAAAGAAGAGAGTTTAAAAATAAATAGGCCATGGTTTTCTGTCCTGAAAAACACAAAAGGCTCTACATTTGACAACAGCACTACAGATAAGATTAGAATTTCAACAGCCAATCCACATACACAAGAACCTCCTCAGGAAACAGGAAACAATCCATATACAAAAGGACCTTCTCATGAAAGCTCCTCCATTAGCATGTTCATAGCCTGGGGAACTCCAACAAGATAACGACTCAGCCCTACCCCACCTTCTGGAGTAGATATAAATTACCTGCTTACCATTTTGATTCTCACCTTGACACAGAGAGTACTCCATCTTTCTGTGTTATACCTCTGAGGATGCCAGTCACAGTTACTGGTGAAACGTCACGTCCTACAATGCCAAGACCACAGCCACACAACCTGGAACATCTACAGCAACTGATACTACTTATCAACTCTTGAAGAAAACATTCCATGTTGACCCTCTAATAATAGAACCCAAGGTCTTCACAGTGTGAGGTGGGCGGGGCTGAGAGAGCTCTTTCAAGAACTGCTCATAAGAGAATAGCTCTGAAAGGACTTGTAACTGACCCAAGGTCACCCAGCTGGCTGCATGCGGAGAAGTGGGGAATCAACCCTGGTTCTCCAGATTAGAGTCTGCCACTCCTAACCACATAAGACTGGCTCTCCATAAGAAGGAGAACTGATACTATCAATCAAAGGGAGAGTAAAGTGCCGGAATGTTCTTCTGTGGTGGTATATGTGGGCAAAAGAAGAAAGACAGAGTCATGAGCTGACTCGTGACTAAACAGGCAACGTCCAGGGATTCATATACGTCAAAAGAAGAAAGACAGAGCCTCTCGTGGCATTCCACCCGGCCCCCTTCTTCGAAAAGACTAGAAATAATGCCCGTTGCAGAAATAAATACAACGGGATCTAGAAAGAGGCTCTGGGAGAGTGCTCTGGCTTTGGGCAAACAGTGTCAGTTTCCTATGGCGACCTCAGCAGGGTTTAATGACAGAGTCCACTGTTTTCTCCAGAGGGACTGATCTCTGCTACCTGAAGAGCATTTGTATGTTTGAGTTATCTGTAGCCCTCACCTGGAGAGTGGTAACCATTGTTACCCATTCTCCTCTCCCCTATGAGGTATGTTATGCAACTGAAAATCCCAACTGCCTTGCGGGGGGGGGGGAGTTTGAGGTGTGGAATGGACTGAAGTCCAATCAGCTTCCATATGCAAAAGACCAGGTTGTCGCAGCAGTTGTAGTGTGGGTGGGACCCGGGCTTTGCCTTCTGATTGGTGGCGATATATGCTGAGGAGCAGTGCCATCAGCCATACACTAAGGGAGTGCATTTTAGAATTAGAACTTTGGCACCCACTATTCAATTATATATAAGGAGAGATTCATTTTGTGGCGATCAGCGGGCTTCCCAGCGGTGCACTGGGAAGGGGGAGCCAGGAAAGTTCTGATATAAAACTTTGTCTGCATCCAGCTCCACTGGCTTAATGGAAAATTGGGAAAATATATATATAATAGTACCATAAATCAAGTATATGAACCAATGTTCCCCTTGCATTTAATTTATTGTGAAGCAAGTCATATATTAATGATCAAATTCTGTACAATTTATTTTTAAAATTATAAGGTGGTGGTGGTTGGGTTTTTAAAATACTTTATCATTCCTGTTGAGATCTGTAGTACTTTCTTTGTAATTACAAGAAAAAGGGTTTTTTCCCCTCTAGTGCTGGAATAGAAGAGACCTTGCTTAGATCCTATAGTTAACACTGGGCAGTGGTTATATCAAAAAATAGACATGTATCCCAGATATGGAAACAAAATGTAAAGATCATTAAAGCCACCTCATAAAAAGAAAATATATATAAAATGTTTTATAGATGGTATATTACCCCGGATAAATTGGCAAAGTTTTACCCTAACTTACCGAATGTCTGTGGGAAATGTAAAAAAAAAAATTGGTTCATTTTTTCATATGTGGTGGACTTGCAATACAGTTTAAAAATATTGGTCTTGGATCCATGAAATATTACAAAGAAAGTTAAAGAGTCCTACACCTTATGTACCAGAATTGTTCTTATTGAATATCTTACCAGAAAACTGTAAAAAAAAAACAGGATTGTTATCTTATAATACATGTGGTAACCACAGCAAGCATTTTGTATGCTAAATATTGGAGAAGAAATGAGATACCCTCAAGAGAAGAAATCTTAGATAAAATCCTTGAGACTGCCGAAATGGACAAAGTAACTTTAATGCTGAAAGGACAAAAAGAAGCAACCTTTGAGAATACCTGGCCAAGATTCTACAAATGGATTGGAGAATATAATAGATAAAATATGCAGTCTTACAATCTTTTAAAAGATGATAAAATCTTTCTTTTAAACATAGGCAAAAGATTTATATAAAAGTACAAGGTGGAACACGGAAAACAAATGATTCAATATGGCTTGAGGTACTTAAACGTGTAAACTGATTATATAATGGAATCCCTCCATTTATGTATGTAGGTGTGTCTGTGTTATGTCTCTCTTTGCTGAAGTGGTTAAGCGCGCAGACTCTAATTTGGGAGAACCGGGTTTGATTCCTCAAGCTTCCACTTGCAGCGGCTGGCTGACCTTGGGCAAGCCATAGTTCTGTCAGAGCTGTCCTTGAAAGGACAGTTCTGGAAAGCTGTCTCTCAGCCACACCTCCCTCACAGAGTGTCTGTTGTGGGGAGGGGAAGGGAAAGGAGTTTGTGAGCCACTCTGAGACTCTGAGTGAAGGGCGGGGTATGAATCCAATCTCTTCTTCTCTTCTTCTTCTTCTTTATAAAAAATAAAATGATCGGAGGGGAAATCGGCATGTAATAAAGGATGAGGGTTGTCAGCTCTGGCTTGCAAAATACCTGGGGATTTGGGGGTGGTGGAGACTGGGCAGGGTGGAGTTTGGGGCAGGGAGGGGCCTCAGCAGGGTGCAGTGCCTTAAAGTCCACCCTCCAAAGGAGCCACATTTCCCCCCTGGGATGCTGAGCTTGGTCGCCTGGAGATTAGCTGAAATAGTGGGGGATCTCCAGGTGCCACTGAAGTCTGGCAAACTTAGGAAAGGATTCTGTTTGAAAACCACACAGAAACGGTAGCATCTTCTTTTGCATGCCGACATACCCTTCGTGGCCTTGTTTGTCAATCATGGGCAAGGACTAGATTAGCTTCACTGATATATTTATCAGAGAATGTCATTTGATAGTGGTAGACAAGCATCACCATACTCTCTTTTCTATCTTTAGTCAATGTCCATGGAAACGGAGGCAGTTTTCACTGGATATATATTACACTGTTTTGTTGCGCTGTTCTCCCGTTTTGCAGTTCAGCTCCGTTGCATTATTTGCATGTATTATACTGTTAAATCGTATGCAGCTCTGTTCAGTGCATGGTTCTCTAATTGTGTGATCTCGTTTTATGTGCTGTTGGTTGCATGCTTTGTACTGTTCCAAACACATTGTTTTTACATGCCTAATTGCCTTGAGCCTCAGGTGGTTTTCACATGGCAACAGGCTTATGTGGCTCTTGCATTGCCAGTCCGGCTGGTTTCCTCACAGTTTCTCGGCCCCTTCTCCCTCCCCTGGGCCACCGAGGCATTTTCATTTTTGAAAAAAATGGTTGTCATGTCATTTGTATGTGTATGTCATTTTAACAAGAAGTATAACAGGTTCCCCAAATTATCAGCTTTCTTTCTTTTTTTTAAGTAAGTCTCTGGCCTCTTCTGTTGTGAGAGGTGCCTTGACTCATATCTCTGAAAGGGGAAAAGAAAAGAGACTTACTTTTTTTAAAAAAAATGAAAGCTGAAAATTCACAGACCCTGATACTTTTACTGGTATAATGGTATATATATACACAGATGTGAAATTTTCAGTGTCAATTTGTGTGATGACCAAAAGGTCACAATTGATATCCAGGGGTTATTTCGTAGAAAAAGAGGTGCAGGAGCTCATTAGCATAACTCATTAGCATAACGTATTTGCATATGCCACACACCCTGACATCACCGGAAGTGTGTCAGAAGGCAACACCCACCGCTCATGCTCCACTGGACTGTTTTGGATGGCTAGCTATTGGGGGGGGGGGACATGCAGATCTGTCCTCGCAGAGGAGGGAGAGCTTGTGCCTGAATAAAACTTGGTCTTAAAGGTGCCACCCCGGGCTTTTTTGGGGGGGGGGGGCCGGGGGGGGGGAGCTCTGCAACTTACCTGGCTGCTTCTTGCTCTGACTGAGGGCTGCTGGGAGCAGGGGGTGGGGCTTGTTGCATGTGCCCATCCCCTAGGCTCTTTACTACCAGAGCTCCGCTCCTGTGTGCTCCTGCAGGAAATGACCCCTAGATATGGCAAATGGAGATGAGCACCGCCCCCTAGAATCAGATTCGACTGGCTTTTGCGCAAGGGAAACTTTTACCTTATATGAGGGGTAAGAAAGATGAGAGTTAAAACTGAAAATATTGCAGTGGTACATTGTTGTAATTTTATGCTTTATAAAAATAATTAAAATGTAACCAAAAAGATTATATATAGGGAAGGTGAGAAGGAAACACAAGATGGACAAAGAGGTTGTGGAAAAGAAAATTCCAATTTGTTGTCTGAGTTGTGAAGGCGAATTCCCCCCCCCCCATTCGATTCCCGTGGCGCCTGGGCTTTTGAAGTGCAGCTGTAGATACCACTGTTTTTAAACAACACTTCAGTGATTTGCACAGAGGTAAAAGAGCTGCCTTCTAATGCAAATGTTGCTGTTGTTGTTCAGTCGCACAGTCAAGTCCGACTCTTCGCGACCCCATGGACCAGATCCTGCCAGGCCTTCCGGTCTTCCGCCATCCTCTGAAGTTTGCTTAATTTCATGTCTGTTGCCTCGATGACACTGTCTAACCGGCTCATCCGTTGCCGTCCCCGTCTTCTTTGACCTTCAATCTTTCCCAGCATCAGGGTCTGCTCCAGTGAGTGCTCCCTTCTCATTGGGTGGCCAAAGTCTTTGAGCTTCAGTTTCATTATCTGGCCTTCCAGGGAACAGTCAGGGTGGATTTCTTTTAGGATTGACTGATTTGATCTCCTTGCAGTCCAAGGGACTCTCAAGAGTCTTCTCCAGCACCATAGTTCAAAAGAATCTATTCTTCGGCGCTCGGCCTTCCTTATAGTCCAACTCTCGCAGCCATACAAATGAGCAGGTAATTAACACTCAAAGGACTCAGAAAGACGCTCTCTTCCTTGTTACTAAATAATCCCCAAAGACATTGATGAGGGCTAATTAATCACTTTCCCTCACAGACTCAGACAATGGCGGGCTTCCCACATACATGTCCACGCACCCAGTGTTTTCTTAAGAGATATCAAAAAATCAAGAATGCTCATTTATCATGCTGCCCTTCCAAGCGACATCTGTTGCTCTTCACCAGTGCCTTTCATTTGTCATTAGTTGTCACAGCAAATATCCCTGCTCAATCTGTGCTTTGGTTAATCAGCTCCCCGTTTCCCCGCGTGGCTCCCAATGCAGTGGACAGCATAATCCCAAAGTTAATATGAATTCTGAAGTGTTTAGAGGTGTGTTGTTGTTTTTTCTCTCTTAAAGGAGAAATAATGATGCTCGGATGCATCTTCTATATCACAGATATCATATTGCAGATGATTAAGTATTTTCATTTCAAGCTCTAGAGAACAACCTGAAGGCTTGCTTGGCAGATGCGACTACGAGTGTACGATTGTATGTATGTGTTCTGTGTGAAAGGTCTATGAGCTCTCTGTGTAGTGTCTTCCACTTCATTACATGCTATTACCATGGGGCTGAACTAAACTAACCTCCCTTTTCTAAGGTCGACGAGCCTTTCGTTTTGATGAGCATCGGCACAACCGGTGTTTTGCAACAAGACAGAAACAATCGTCCATCTCCACCAGCGTACATCCAACCCCCATTCTCTTTTTCTTACCCTCGCAACAAACGTAGCTGTCGTCGTGTATTGCCGCTGCAGCAATACATTTCCTTGTATCGACAAACGGCACTGAAATATCTGTGCTCCAGACAGTTGATGGGATCAGGGAGTGTTTCTTGAAAAAATGGCCGGCCCATCCCAACACCTTGAAAGACATGGAAATATTTAATAGTGCGGAAGGCGACCGAGGCAGTCTTCTACAAAAGAATGTACCTCTGATGAAAATTAATTGGCTTCATTACACCTCATGGAAGTTTACCCTTTGTGATGAGTCTGGATGATGAAAACTCAATCAGTTTTGCGCCGTTATGGCTGTAGTTTATACGTAATGATCATTACGCATAATTGTTATGTGTTGCTATATTATAGGCAACATCATTATATGTAAAAAGCCATTACACGTTGAGTCCCAGTTGATGTCTCGGGGTGACCTACAGAGAGGATTCTGTTGAATGTGATTAACATAATTTACATATCATTTTCACGAACATGGTGGATGTTAAATGACATTCAGTTGGCTTGGTGCGTTTATTATACACAATTAAACCTGACCAGAGCGAAAGATTTGGACTTTAGTAAGTAGATTACAACCTTCATTACCTCTGTAGCTCTAAGCCATATACATTCTTCTTGTCCACTTTCTTTCACCATTCTTCTTCTTCTTCTGCCTCAGAACCAGGTTTGATTCCCCACTCCTCCAGTTGCACCTGCTGGATGACCTTGGGCAAGCCGCAGTTCTGTCAGAGCTGTTCTTGAAAAAGAGCAGTTTCTGTCAGAGCTCTCTCAGCCCCACCTACTTCACAGGGTGTCTGTTGTGGGGAGGGGGAGGGAAAGGAGACTGTAAGCCGCTCTGAGACTCCTTTGGGTAGTGAAGGGCCATGGGGTATACATCCAATCTCCTCCTCCTCCTCCTCCTCCTCTTCTTCTTCTTCTATGAAATTATGTGGTAAAGAAGGGAAGACAGCAACATGGTGGAGGAAGTGATGTGGAGGAAGTGATGTATGCAATGAACTGTGGGAGTTCCAAATCCGCTCCCCCCCCAAAAAAAAATTCTTCTAGTTAAAACTAAGGAGCAAGATGCAGCATGGAAACAAATTCTGAAAAGGGAAAGGAATATACAGAAAATCTTCTACGGAGCAAAAATTGTAACACCAGAATAAAAAAGAAATTGCTCAATAATTTTTTTTTTTAATTTCGGAATCAATAAGTAACTTTCAGCATTATCAAATATATAGCTAAAGGATAAGGAGAAACTAAAATAAAACTCTCCCCTTCTCCCACCACCTGCTGACAATCTGTTCCAGCTCTGATGGTAATAGAAAAGAAGTTTCTTTTTCATCTTAAATAACATTGTTCGTTTTAGATTGGATGTGCAGTAGCCAAAATCAGAAACAGATCTGCAAAATGTTAGGGAGAAATCTGTTTTCACCGTATTTTTAGCTCACTTGCCATCCAAGTAACCCTATATAGCTAACTGTATATTAAAAAATCTATTTCCACTTACAATCTGTGTGTTTGGGTATACATGAACATGTGCACGTATATACATACATTACCTGTGAGGAACACAAAGTTGGTTCAGTGATGACACTGGCTCCCCTGTCTGCTGGTAGAATGGAATCACTCCAGTTCCACACACAAGAGACAGCAGATAGAAGTACTCCTTGGTTCCCTACATCTGTTCTGGATGTTGATATTATCCTTGCTAGCAACAAAGATGGCAGATGGAGGTCAACTATATCACCACCCTCTGCTACCAGCTGTCGGTCTTCATACTGAGGGGAACCTTGAGCAAAATTGAGTTGAAGAGTTAACATTGGACTGGTCAAGAATAAGTCAATTTTCTAGTGGACTGTTGGTCCAACATTGTGTAATGATGGCAAAGTGATTGAACATTAATTTTATTAGATTATTTAAAAAATAATGAAAGAGCAGCTTGTATCCAACAAGATCCGCCTGCAGAGTAGACCTTATGGAGACATTCTGCTTGGTCCTTTCCCCACTTGAATCTCATCCCTGGTTTTATCCCTGGTTTTATCCCAGCATCCTTTTATCCTGGGACAAGTGTGGGGTGAAACCAGGGTGAACTCAATGTAATGTGAAAACAAAAAATACCCTGAGATAATTACAGGGGTGAAATCGAGTGTAGTGCAGAATGTAAAAATACCCCGAGATAATTACAGGGGTGAGCTCGAGTGTAGTGTACAATGTCAAAATACCCCGAGATAATTACAGGGGTGAACTCGAGTGTAGTGTACAATGTAAGTTCGGGGAAAGGGTTGAACCAGGATTTAAGGTCTAGTGCGGAATCACCCCTTCTCTCTCATAGTGCAGACCACTGAGGGGCCCCCCCACAAATTTTGGTCCTTGGATTGGTCTTGAAGTTCAACTGACCTCAAAAAATGGCACTGGGGGGCAAAGGAAGGGTCCACAGTGAGAGAAGGGAAATCACCCCTTCTCGTCTAATGACAGAAATGACCTTAATTCAAGTATCTACATCAGAGGTCCCCAAACTTTTTGAGGCCAAAGGCAACTTTGGGACTCTGGCACTGGATGGTGGGAGCAATCGCACAATGGCTGCCACAAGAGGTGGAGCAGATTCAAAATGGCTGCCCCAGGAGGTGGAGCCAGCTTCAAAATGGCTGCCACAAGAGGTGGAGCCAACCACAAAACCTCATGCACAACTCTAATAGCAACTCATCAGCATTTTGGGCAGAAGCCTTTTTAAACTGTTTTAAAACATTTTCAACCATACACACGGCTTATCTTCAGTCATAAGGATCTTTGTGCTGCAGTGGCAGCTGCTATATTGTTTTTTACTGTGAAATCAGAGAATCACAGAATCACACAGAGTGGGAAGGGGCCCTTAAGGCCATCTAGTCCAACCCCCCCCTGCTCAGTGCAGGATCAGCCTAGACCATCCCTGACAAGTGTTTGTCCAGCCGCTGCTTCAAGATGGCCAGGGAGGGGGAGCTCACCACCTCCCCAGGGAAGCTGATTCCACTGTTGCACAACTCTGTGAAAAGGTTTTTCCTAATATCCAGTCGGTACCTTCCTGCCCTTAATTTAAACCCATCTTTGTGAGTCCTCTCCTCTGCTGTCCACAGGAACTGCTCCCTGCCCTCCTCCAAGTGACAGCCCTTCAAATACTTCAAGAGAGCCATCCTGCCCCCCCCCCTCAACCAGAGCCAGTTTGGTGTAGTGGTTAAGTGCGCGGATTCTAATCTGGGAGAAGCGGGTTTGATTCCCCACTCCTCCACTTGCAGCTGCTGGGTGACCTTGGGCAAGCCATATCTCTCAGAGCTGTACTTCAAAGGTCAGTTCTATCAGAGCTCTCTCAGACCCACCGACCTCACAGGGTGTCTGTTGTGGGGAGGGGAAGGGAAAGGAGTTTGTAAGCCGCTCGGAGACTCCAAGTGAAGGGTGGGGTATAAATCCAATCTCTTCTTCTACTTCTTCCTCTTGTCCTGTAGTGACCCGCCCTGAGCCCACTAGTGGGGGAGGGTGGAAGATAAGTAAAATACATAAACAACTTGCTAAAAATCTGCGCAGCCAATCAGAGCTCCAATGGCCGATCAGAAGCCCTGCTTGGCAAAAAAAAAAAACAACCACTGGGCCCCACACACTTTCTAAAAACACTTGGCGGGATCCATGTTGGGGAACCCGGTCAACAAGAATGTGGTACAGTCCCTGCCACTGAGAATTCTGGGGACACAGAGGCATTGGTTCGATTAGCTTGTAGGTAGGAAGGCCCTGTTCCTTTTGCATTATTTATCAGCACACGTATGTATACGGGATTTTTAATCTCAAGCATGTGGACCATTGAACAAACTGCGTATTGTGCAGAGAGCCAGTTTGGTGTAGTGGTTAAGTGCGTGGACTCTAATCTGGGAGAACCGGGTTTGATTCCACACTCCTCCATTCACACCTGGCTGGATGACCTTGGGCAAGCCGTAGCTCTGATAAGAGCTGTTCCCTCAAGGGTAGTCCTCAAGAGAGCTCTCTCAGCCCCACCTACCTCACAGGGTGTCTTTTGTGGGGAGGGGAAGGGAAAGGAGTTTGTAAGCCGCTCTGAGACTCCCCTGGGTAGGGAAGGGCAGGGTATAAATCCAATCTCTTCTTCTTCTTCTTCTTCTTCAATAAATGAGACACCTCTCTTTGGCGAACGTGGGAGCTTCTCTCTAACTCCAATTTAATGTAGTGGTTAAGCACGCGGACTCTAATCTGGGAGAGCAGGGTTTGATTCCCCACTCCTCCACTTGCACTTGGCTGGATGACCTTGGGCAAGCCACAGTTCTGATAAGAGCTGTCCTTGAAAGGGCAGTCCTCGAAAGAGCTCTCTCAGCCCCACCTACCTCACAGGATGCCTGTTGTGGGGAGGGGGAGGGAAACGAACTTGTAAGCAGTGTTCCCTCTAAGCTGAGTTAGTGTGAGCTAGCTCACAGTTTTTTAGACTCCGGCTCACACATTTTTGTATTAGCTCAAAAAGGATGGCTCCAGAGCAAATTAATTTATGCAGTAGCCAAATCACTCGCTTACAACTTTAATGCCAATAGCTCAGAAAGTAGAATTTTTGCTCACAAGACTCCACAGCTTAGAGGGAGCATTGCTTGTAAGCCACTCTGAGACACCTTTGGGTAGTGAAGGGCGGGGTATAAATCCAATTTCTTCTTCTTCATCATCATCAAGGACGACCATTCACCGGCAGAGTTGCTTCCTGGGAACGGTTTAAAACAAAATGCGCGATCTGTTTTATACATAAGCCTGGTCTTTCTCCTATTCTAACTCTCACAGTAAACACTGCCATAATTAAAATGCAGATCGCTGACGCCTCTTCATAAAGACCGTGTTGTGGTGATCTCATATAATGAGACAGTACACCTGTGCTCACCAAGTTTGGCTGTCGAAAAATACCTGTAATTCAAAATGAATTCATAGCATCTGTTTCTTTTCAGTGCAATCAGTCGCAAGGCACTCAATTATGGGCTCCACAGAGTCATTCAAAGAAACATTTGAAAATCTGATCTTTTTTTTGTATTCCTGCGAAGGAGTTAGGAATGGCTAATGTGGAATCCATGGCATTTTCACACAACTACAGACTACATAACTGCACACCAGATAGCACATAAACTCGTAGTTCTACTCAAGTGACCATGGTTAGTGTCAGCTGGGAAGCCATGTTAGTCTGAAGCAACAGAACAACGTCTGAGTCCAGGGACACTTTGAAGACCAACAAACACACTTCCTCCGAAGTGTGCATGCACACAAAAGCTTATACCCAGAATATAACTTTGTTGGTCTTAAAGGTGCCACTGGACTCAGACGTTGTTCTATGGTTAGTTTGTTCCAGGTGTATAAGAAAGGTAAAGGTTTCCCTTGCTCGAAAGCCAGTCAAATCCGACTCTAGGATTGCAGTGCTCATCTCCGTTTCCAAGCCGAAGAGCCAGCGCTGTCCGAAGACGTTTCCATGACTAGACGCCGAGGCGCACAGGACGCTGTCACCTTCCCACTGAAGTGGTCCCTATTTATCTACTTGCAATTTCTTGCTTTCGAACGGCTAGGTTGGCAGGAGCTCCAGGTGTATGTTCTGTTACAATTTCAGCTGGGAATACCCATCTTTTCAGAGCGATCCACTTCAGAGGCCTGTGTCCCAGTTGAAATTGTAACAGCGTGTACACCGGGAACAAAATTTAATCAGATCTATTCTTTGAGAAAGCACATGGGAAACGTGTTTGGAATAAGCTAGCATTCACATCAGAGACAGAAGGAAGACCTGTATGGTGAAAGAATATTTTGTGTGGACTTGGAACTACTATACTCACACTTCTGTGCATCCTTTGAAGAAGTTTGGTGTAGTGGTTAAGTGCATGGACTGTAATCTGGGAGGACCGGGTTTGATTCCCCACCCCTCCACTTACAGCTGCTGGATGACCTTGGGCAAGCCGTAGTTCTGTCAGAGCTGCTCTCTCAAGGACAGTTCTGGAAAGAGCTCTCTCAGCCCCACCTACCTCACAGGGTGTGTATTCATCTGTATAGTACAGTCTTTGTGTGCATACAGTATTACAGTGTACATCTGAAGAGCACGGCATCTAATCTTTTAGCACTGCGAGCACTTTATTGCTAACTGTTATTTTATAATGCTGATATGTGTTAGTATGTATTTTTATGTAGTTTTAAACTTTTATGGTTATGCCAATTAGGTACATTGTACCCCTCTTGTTAGCCGCCCTGAGCCTGTTTGCAGGATGGGCGAGGTATAAATATAATTAATAAATAAATAATAAATATTAATTTGCTTATAAGAATATTTGAATTTTATGTACAGTGTTGGACCAACTGGAGGCTGGCGTCCATAGTCATAAGTCATCTTGCGCTTTAAATAAATTTTTAAAAATTAAAATCTTTTGGGGCGATTTCTCACTAGAGCTGCCTCGCAGCACAGCACCGTTTGCCCCGACACAAACATGTCAATTTCACACCTGAGGCTGCGGGGCTGCATTTGACTCGGGGCTTCGCCCGATTTCCTCCGCAGTTTCATGATCCTCAAAAACCAGGATCACGAAACTGCGGAGGAAATCGGGTGAGTCAAAATGCAGCCCCGGAGCTTCGGGTGTGAAATTGACACGTTTGTGTCGGGGCAAATGGCGCTGTGCTGCGAGGCAGATCTAGTGAGAAATCGCCCTTGCTGAGGTGCAAGCCACACTGAGTCAGGGATTATTGGCAGTTAACCAATGCATGGGATTGGGGCCTGACAATTTAGCCCCTCAGCCTAAACTACTTAAAACTTGCAGGCAATCCGTACTCCGTTTAGTCTACTTTTTTTGGAGATGTGAAAACACTGGGTGTGGTCATTGCCCAAAGCAAAGGAAGAGTCTCTTTTTGGGTGTCAAGAACATAAGAAAATAATGGGGAAGATGGGAGCAGTGGCGCAAGCAGTAAAACGCTTGCTGCTGTAACAACAACGAACAGCCATTATGGCTGTTCGAGACCCACCGCGGCCGGGGTGAGCTCCCGGCCCTAGTCCCAGCTCCTGTCCACCCAGCAGTTCGAAAGCATTAAAATGCAAGTAGATAAAATGGGTACCTGCCCTAGGTGGCAGGGGGCACCCTCCTCCTCGTGGAGTATGCAGCGGGAGAACTGGCGGCATCAGCGGAGCGGCGGAATGGTGCGAACGACTCGGATGACCAATGAGCACAGCATCGAGCGGCGGAAGAGGCGGAGCCATGAGAGGCGCGATGACGTGGTCGGCGCGGCGGAGCCGATTAGACATAGCCGGAGCTGTAGCCGACACGACGCCGCATCAGGATGGCCTGCCGAAGGAAGCCGCCATCTGGGAGACCTGCTCCAGGGCACCGGAGAAGTCGACACTCGAGGCCGCTGGAAGAAGCCAACAAGATCGGCTAACCCTGCTGCCTGGGTGCTGGTAGGAAGTCCTGCCCCTATGTACTATGTGGCCTTAGGTAGGTTAAAACTGAATTTGGAACCCCTATGTAAACTGCTCAGAGACCCTTCGGGGTTAGGAGCGGTATATAAATCGCATGTAAATAAATAAATAAATAAATAAATAAGAGAAGCCAGTGTTGGATCAGGCCAATGGCCCATCCAGTCCAACACTCTGTGTCACACAGTGGCCAAAAAGACCAGGTGCCACGAAAGATTGTTTGCTCCTTGATATGCCCTGAAAGTCAATTGGAGCCTAAGAATTTTTGGCTTTTTCTGCACTTTTTTTTTTTAAATTATCTTTTTATTGAGTATATATTTCATATTTCATAAAAGTACTTCATACCCTTATATATGATACTCCATTTCATAATTTAAACAAAAAACGAGGTTACATTCCGTCTGTATAACCAACAAATTAAACTTGATCCAGATCCAGTTTGTATCCTCTTCATTTTCTTATTCCCATATCCTAAGGTAAAGATAAAGGTTCCCTTGCTCGAAAGCCAGTCGAATTCAACTCTAGGGTTGCGGTGCTCATCTCCGTTTCAAAGCCAAAGAGCCAGCATTGTCTAAAGACGTTTCCGTGGTCATGTGGCTGGCATGACTAAACACCAAGGTGCACGGAATGCTGTTACCTTCCCACCGAAGCGGTACCTATTTATCTACTTGCAATTTCTTGCTTTTGAACCGCTAGGTTGGCAGGAGCTGGAACTAGAGACGGGAGCTCACTCCAGCATGCGGCAACTCAGGTCTCGAACTGCTGATCTATCGACCTTCCACAGCCTGCAGTTCAGCATCTTAACCACTTGAGCCACCCCAGCTCCACATACCCCACATCCTACCCACATAGAAAACCAACATACAACTCCCTCTAAATCATGTTCCGACCATTAATACATCCTTTAATTCTTCAGTAATTTGTTGCTCATTCTTCTAACTTCTGTTCTATACACTCAGTCTCTATTAGTCTATCTTCTTCTACACCTAAGCTGGACGGGGTCGCCTCTGATACTGGGGGCTGAAGAGGAAACCCCTTCAGCAGGACTGGTAGGGGAGGGTTCCAGCAGCACCCTTGAATAAAGAGATTTATCCTTCAACCACAAATACGGTTTTACTGTAAGAATGGAAAGGGTAAGGAGCGTCTTTGTGCTAGGGTGACAGCTTTCAAATGCAGCCATTACGAGAGCCAACGATTTTGCGTAGTCCCATAGAACTCCTCCGGAACTTCTTTAATCACAGCCTCCCCAAAACAAGCAATTTCCATGTTTGTAGTGGTACATTTTTCAGACATGGTGATTACAGAAATTGCCTCCGTGGAGGGGCCTGGTTACTATGGCTACTGCTTTCGGCATGGGAGAAGAGGAAAATAATAATTTTTATCTCCCCGCTGCCACAAACCTGACGATGAGGCAAAGGCGGGGGGGGGGGGAAGAGTCTACTTAAGGGATAGCACCATGTCGTACCAATTTCTGTACCTCTGATTTTCATTCGAGCCGGGCTTTGCCGTCCCACTGCTCACTGAGATATTTGGTTAATACAGCAGAGTTTTGCCCAGTCGTAGAAGTGTGATCCTGAGTGCGGGAAATAAATCTCCCAAGAAGTATACTGCAAAAAGGGTAAACTTTAATTCAAGTAGATTCAGTTCACATTCAGGTTTGTTAAATCCTGGGTTCTGGATGCATTGCAGTGATCAGCTCTAGTTTATTTAGTGATTTCAGCAAACTACAAGACTGAAAACCTGGCCTTGCTGCCCTGTTTATAAAGCCACGAAATAGCAGAAATGATACAAAATACTGCAATAACGTGCAAACAATTTCTATTAGTTATTGAAATGTATAAATCATGACAAATTGCAAGAATACGTAATCTTCATAACAACAGTATTTTTGTATTGTAATGGACCTACTCTATAGGTCCATTCCAGGATCCTGGCCAGCTATTGTTCCGGTGGAACAAGCTCAGCCAGTTTCCAGGTACTGTTCAGGCTCAGTACATAACAGGTTGTAGTCAAAAGAAGAAACAGAAACCTGATCTCAAGAGACCTTTTCCTATCACAAATAGCCAGCTTGTCCAGCATCATGTGTGTAAGAGTATGAGGACATTGTCTGTACAGGAGAGACCTGAGGAGACGTGTGTGTCCATGGAAGGCCTGGTGGCTAGAGTGAGAGGACAAAGGGGGAGAGAGGAGGGGTCAGAGGACAGCTCCCAGGTAAAGACAAAGAGAGGCACCCCATTCAAGGAAATAACACCCATACACACTTAGAGTGATGTAGCGCCCCCCAATGTCCAGGCGTGATGAGTCACTCGCTCAAAAAATGCTAGCCCATTGTCTAGAAATGTTAACATTATGAACTAAATCCAAACATGACAAAGAGACAGGGTGGTCAGATCTTCTGGTTTGACAGTACCAAGGAGTCCAAGACCAGAAAATGTAATTGTTGGGATTCAGTCAACTCTGCTGCGGTGGCTCAAGTGGTTAAGACGCTGAACTGCAGGCTGTGAAGGTCGGTAGTTTCGGCAGTTAGAGACCCGGGTGCCACATGACGGAGTGAGTTCCCGTCTCGAGTTCCAGCTCCTGTCAACCTAGCCGTTCGAAAGCAAGAAATTGCAAGTAGATAAATAGGGACCCCTTCGGTGGGAAGGGAACAGCGTTCCGTGCGCCTTGGTGTTTAGTCATGCCGGCCACATGACCACAGAAACGTCTTCGGACAGCGCTGGCTCTTCGGCTTTGAAACGGAGATGAGCACTGCAACCCTAGAGTCGGATTCAACTGGCTTTCGAGCAAGGGAACCTTCACCTTTACCTTTAATCAACTCTGGTTCCTTAGGTTTATTTTACACCCTTGGAGAGCCCCTTGGTTTCCATCACAGTGCCTGCAAATTGTCGTTTGGGAGCTGGCCAGAAGGCAACATCTACATACTAGGTATGACGGGAAAGGGGCAGGGAGGATTGAAACCAAGTTAAAAATCCTACACTTAGATCTGCACCGGGGCCATTTCGGATTGAGGGGAAGCCCACGGCAAAACAAGATCCATCCATACACCCTGGGGCAACAGCAGTCTGGACCCGGGGTGACCACAATGTAATTAACAACAACAACAAAAATGGATAAAAAGAGGGGTGAATGCGAGTGTCGTGCAGAATAGCTAGTAGGAGATGTGTTGAACCAGGATTAACGGTCTAGTGAAGAAAGGACCTATACAGGGCTTTTTTTGTAGAAAAAGTCCAGCAGGAACTTATTAGTATAATAGGCCACACCCAGAAGAAGAAACTCATTAGCATATTAGGCCACACCCCTGACTGCACCGCTCATTAGCATATTAAGCCACATTCCCATGTTACCAGAAGTGTGGTCATTCAGCCACACCCACCTTTTGCTTCTTATTCTGTTGACCTTGTTTGTGGTCAACACCCAGGGCCTTTTTTTGTAGGAGGAACTCCTTTGCATGTTAGGCCACACACCCCTAATGTAGCCAATTCTAATGAGTTTCTGCTGTTGGGTGTGGCCTATTATGCTAATTAGTTCCTGCTGGGTGTGGCCAACTTGGGAGCCAGCCGGAACTCCGTTCCTGTGCATTCCTCCTGCCCAAAAATAGCCCTGGACCTATATTTACAACACTCTGACATACAGGGTTGTGTATTCTGTACCTTTGTGTCGCATAACGCTTCGCCCTGGGCGCTGCAGGGCATGTTCCTTTTGTGATCAGCCCTTTGGGGTTCCTTGAAAGACATTGGTCAAACACAAGCAGGAAGTACCAAGGGCTAGAGGAAGTGTGCTCCACAGCAGAGGTCCACCTTCACAGCAGCTGGAGAAAAGCACAGCCAGAGCAAAGGTATAGCCTCCAAGCATCAGCTGAGTTGGTTTAGGCTTTCTCTGAACATTGCGAGTTGAAGGTAAGTTCTTACAACATCACACAAGACATTCTAGTACTCTCTGGTTCATGGCTGATGCTGCTTAAGATGCCAGTTTGGTGTCATGGCTAAGAGTGTGGACTCTAATCTGTGAGAACCAGGTTTGATTCCCCAGTCCTCCAGATGCAGCTGCTGGTGTGACCTTGGGTCAGTCACAAGTTCTCTCAGAGCTGTTCTCTCAGGAGCAGTCCTCGAAAGAGCTCTCTCAGCCCCACCTACCTAACAGGGTGTCTGTTGTGGGGAGGGGAAGGGAAAGGAGTTTGGAAGCCGCTCTGAGACTCCTTTGGGTAGTGAAGGGTGGGGTATAAATCCAATCTCTTCTCTTCTTCTTCTTCTCTTGGTTCGTTGAGCTCTGGCGTCTGAGGAATAGGGGAAAGGAGCGAGTGGTGGTGGTGCACCAGCTTGCTGAAGTCAATTCTGGCAAAAAGCAGAAGTGACATGATGGAGGCTCTAGCAATTTACAAAAACTCTATGGTAAAACCATATGGTAAAAAAAAAAACCCGTTTAGGATGCCCAGTCTCTTTTCTGCTGGTGCCTGAGGAAATGGGGGGAGGGGAATGTATGCAGCGTTGCACTGGCATGATGATGTCACTTCTGGTTAAAAAAAACAAACCAGAAGTGACATGATGGTGGCTCTAGCAGTTTACAAAGAACTCTATGGTAAAGCCATAGAGTTTTTGTAAAGGCTGGAGCATCTGAAGACATCTCTTCCGTTTTTTACTAGAAGTGACATTAGCGTCCCAGCATGAAACCGATGTGCCCAGTCCTGGTCCTCTAATTTCTCCTGAATTAGAGCCACCATGGAGTGACTTCGCCCACTCCCCCCCAGCAGTTGCTTGCAGGCCGCATAAGAGCCCTGGATGGGCCTGATCCAGCCCGCGGGCCTTATGTTTGACACCCCTGATCTACTACATCTCTGGATGCGTTTAATACAGGGATGCCTCCAAATTATGGCACCACACCAATTGAGTTGAACGGCGGCCTTCCAAATTCAAACCAGAACGAAAATAACTGTGTGCAGTACCAATTGAGCTCAGAAAGTGCCTACGCTGCACGAGGCCTTGCCATAGATACGCTGAAATGCATGCTGGGGAGAGGAGTCTTTCGCAGCCTATATTTTTTGCCAAGAAATGGTTACCATTTATGGGGACTGTCTGCGCTGTATAAAAAGTTTTCTGGAAGAGTTGTGAGGTCTTTTGTGGGTCTTTTGTAAGCAGCTCGTTCTTGCTACGATATTGTTACGTTCACTGAGATCAATACCAATTTGTTTTTACATAGTGGGTGCGTTCAGACGCAGCGTTTGCAACGGTATAGGTGCCGGTTGCAATCGGTGTACTTACCAGCGTTCACATGTAGAACATCTGCCTTCCGTCCCTAACCATTGCAAAGCCCTTTAAACCGTTGTACTCTGCCACTAGGTCCCCAAGTGGTGGTATCCTAAGTACAACGGTTGTAATCGCTGTACCCGCCATCTGATTGCTCTCCACCGTCGAGAAACAACTTCCGTTCGGAAGCCTGAGGCTTCCGCTTTCCCCCCGCCATTTGTTTTTTAAAGTAGGCGATATGCGCTTGGGCGAAGCTTCGCCCCGCGTTTGTTTCTTTAAAAAAGAAAAGGTCCTCAGGGGGCAGAGAGAGGGAAGAGTGGCAGCTACTTTAGGGTGACCGGAGGAGTGGCAACAATGTGTCAGTTTCCCGAGTCGCAGGCAGTCTCCACGAGCCATTGAAGGAAAGGCGGGGGAGAGAAAGAAGAGCCTTAAAGGAAACCAGCCGCCAGGGTTTTGAGTCCACGGGTGGGGTGGGGGGATAATAAAAGAGCCTGCTTTTCCCCCTCCTCTTTTCCCCGTTTGCAATTTCCCACCAAGAAGAGGTGGGAGCGGGTTTGATTCAGCGTCAAATTGCAACTGCAGGCATATATTTTTTTAAATCATCAAATGGGGGAAAGGGGGTGGGGGAGAAGGGTCTTCCATGGGGAACCTTCCAAATCATCTTTCTGTCTCTCTCTTTCTTTTTTTGGCCTTTTCTGGTGCAATACTGCTCCTGCTGTGGGCCCCTCTTTGCAGTTCCAAGGAAGTTTGTAAAAAAAAGGGGGGGGAATAGAAAGATGGGAAACTGGACTTTATTTTCTTTCCTGCACAGGTTTCCCCTCCCAAAAAACAAACCTGTTGTGTGTGAATTTTTATGGGGTTCCAGGTTTTTTTATTATTTCCCCCCTTTCAACTCAAGCTGCAATTTTGTTCTCCCTCTCTTGGTTTTCAGGAACAGACGCCAGGAGCTCTCAAACATGTAGCGAGGGGAGGGGGGAGTCAGAACAACGCCAGTAGAGGACCACAAGACAGCTTTTAAAAACTTGGATCGAGTTGCATATGTCTGCTTTGGGAGAGGAGAGGGGGAAAAAGATTTGCGGTGGGGGGGGAAACTGGCCCTCTGTTGAAAACCCTGTATCCAGGCGACTGGTTGCATTGGAAGAAAAAAGGGAGAGAATGGGCTTTAGGACCCCTCGGACGGAGTCCCAGCTGCCTCCTGCCGTCCCTCTCGCCATTCTGTGGATGGCTGCATATGCGCATGTTCAAACTGAGGTTTAAAAAAAAACAAAACGCTGACGCCCGCTGCGTGTGAACGGGCATACAGCGATGGGCTTCGCTGTGAGGGAGGTAAGTGTGATCGCGTTTCAGCCAGCATAAACTGCACCGGTTCCAACCGGTACAGTTTATGCCGGCTGAAACGCCCCGTCTGAATGCACCCAGTGAAGAGTGAGTGTTCTGGTTCTTTCTGTGGCCTCAGGATGAGAGCCGGTGTTGTGTAGTGGTTAAGAGCGGCGGACTCTGATCTGGCGAACTGGGGGGGGGGCTTGATTCCCCCACTCCTCCTCCACACAAATCCCGCTGTGTGACCTTGGGCCGGTCACGTTTTTTTTCAGAACTCTCTGAGAGAGCTCTTTCGAGGACTCCTCCGCTTGCAGCTGCTGGCATGACCACGGGTCAGTCACAGTCTTTTTGTAGCAGGGACTCCTTTGCATATTAGGCGACACACCCTTAATGTAGGCAATCCTCCAAGAGCTTACAGGAGCCCCTGTAAGAAGAGCTCTGTAAGCGCTTGGAGGATTGGCTACATTAGGGGGGGTGTTGCCTAATATGCAAAGGAGTTCCTGCTACAAAAAGAGCCCTGGCTCTGTCACAAGTTCTCTCAGAGCTGTTCTCTCAAGAGCAGTCCTCGAAAGAGCTCTCTCAGCCGCACCTGCCTCACAGGGTGTCTGTTGTGGGGAGGGGAAGGGAAAGGAGACTGTAAGGTGCTTTGAGACTCTTTTGTGTAGTGAAGGGTGGGGTATGAATCCAATCTCCTCCTCCTCCTCTTCTTCTTCTTGGCTTTGACGCCAGTCGGTCCCACACCACACACAGTCTTCCCAATTAAAGCACAGACCAAAGGCATTGTTGCGGGGCTGGCCGTCTCACAAAAAGAGCATCTCAAGACATGCCCTTTTGTGCTGCGGAACGGAGATCTCGGCAAACAAGAAAGGAGGCACATTTATTCGTTCTTTGGCATTCTGGGCATGTTGCCTCTAGTGGCATTTGCAGTAATTAGAGTGTCATTACCTTGTCAGCGCTTGGACTTGGATTGCCAAAACTGTCATCTAACTTACCCCGACTGCCACGGCATGTCGTGACTTATGGGAAAGGAGCATTCCGAATGTCTTTTGGTCCTTGCTCTCCTTCTGTAATACACATGCATTGATGTTGACTAAACTGTCGGCTGTTTAATAAGATTTCTCCCCCCCCCCCGGAACAATAGAAACAATGGAATTAGGAATTAAAAAACAGATCACTGGAAGTTTTGGCAAGCAGGTAGATGGTCCCCTCTGGAGGACACAAAATTAACTGGGGAGGAAACAGGCTCCTAATAATTCAACCGTGGCCTTCTTGTCAGAGCTCTAAAACACTAAATACCCAGCCTTTGCTTTTCATTCAGCTAATCAGGAGAATAGGAAACAAGAAAATCAAAGGGAAAACAGAGGTGGGCAAAGTGGGGAAGGTATGGGGAAATTGTTCTGTGGACAAAGAGGTTTATATTCACCTAGGGTGATTTCCCACTAGCGCTGCTCTGCGCTCACTCTTCACTTTTGCCTCCGATGGTAGGTGTCAATTTCACACAAGCTGCTGCGCGACTGCATTTTGCCCCGCAGCTTCGTGCGATTTTCCCCGCGTCTACTCAATCCTGTTTTTTGAGGTTTGAGTAGACGCAGGGAAAATTGCATGAAGCTGCGAGGCAAAATGCGGCCGCGCAGCAGCTTGTGTGAAATTGACACCTACCATCGAGGCAAAAGTGAAGAGTGAGCCCGGAGCAGCGCTAGTGGGAAATCACCCCTAGAGTATTGTGTTCATTTTGGGGCACCACAATTTAAGAAG